>NW_015547638.1:127270-153456 GCF_001515605.1 Sinocyclocheilus anshuiensis
GGTATTACATGAATGCCAAAACTCAGAATTTTGTTCACGTACCCCTCACCGTCATCTCACGTACCCCCAGGGGTATGCGTAAACCAGTTTGAGAACCACTGCTGTACCCTTTACCACTCACCCTGGACTCCATTTCCCATAATCCTCTGCCTGGACACATCATCAATTGCAATCACCTGTCTTTCATCAGATCTCATTATCAGTTCACAGCTGTCTCACATTAGAAGGACTCTAAAGAGTGGCGGGAAACTGAACAAAGGAAGACATGTGACTGAAGAAAACCAATGACAAATCCATGAAAACAAAACTAATAGTCCATGATGATGAAACTAACTAAACAGAACTGTGACAATTGCAGTTTTTGTCATTCATTGTAACAAACAAAGTGTAGAGACAATGTAAATAATAGACTCAGTTTGTAGTGTTGAGAGAATTCATTCATTAAAATGGAAGTTTGTGACATCGCGATGAACTAAGGAGGGTAACAGCTTATATTATTATTAGATTATAAAGAGAGTTTGCAAATGTGAAACTGAATTTTTACAACAGTTTTATACATTTTTGATTTTATAAAAAAGTTAATATTAAGTGACTTACATTTTAGAAACACTGTTGTCTATTTTGCTCTATTTCGTCAACAGAAATAGTTAAAAAACAAAGTCACAGCTGAGCCGCTGTGCATCTATAGTCTTTGACAGAGCACTGTTTCATTTATGAATGAATCTTTGCTTTTGAACAAATCTAGTGAGTCAATGATTTAATGATCCATTCATAAAGAGAGTCACTTGCTTCGTTCCTAAACGAATCAGCCGTTTGAACAAATCGATTGAATGAATGCTTCAGTGACAAAGACAGTGACTTGCTGCCACCTACTGGTGGTTTCAGTTTAATTTTTAAAGTATAAATGTAGTCATTTAAATCGTTTAAATTTCTATATTCAGAACTTTATATTTCAAACATTAATCTCATAACATTGTTATTATTAGATGCATTAATACTAGGGATGCACCGATACCACTTTTTCCAGTACTCGCCCTATATTACACTTATCACATGCTGTGTGGTATCGGCGTTTGGTATCGGGGCATTTTAACGAGTACGAGTACGAGTACAGGAGCTCAGTATCGGGCCCGATACCGATACCAGTATCGGTATTGGTGCATCCCTAATTAATACCACCTCTGAGTCTTGTCAAAAATTCTGTAAATATTCCTTAATGCCACATTTGTGCTCTTCTGTGCCATGCAAAGATTAATTGTTGATGCTGTTTTTATTTGACTGGTAACTTATTCTTATTATATCTTATTATTTTAATTGAATTTATTGTTTAATTAAAATGTTTTGATAAAAGTTTATAAATCCAATTTTTTTGACACAAAAGATGACATACATTTAATAAAGTTAGAAAAAATGGCATTACAAAGGTTAAAAAAAAAAGGAAAAAAAACTATATTAAGGAGTCAAATATCAATGGGAAGGTTAATTTCTGTCATTGATCAGAAGGTGTCTGCTCCTATTTTTTTTATTTTATTTTTTTAAGTTTTTTTTTTAAAGAAATGTAAGCATAGAGTCCTTAAGAATGTAATATTAAAAACTAACTGCAAATGTTTTTGCAAAAGTAAAAGAGTAATTTCTGATATCTAAAATGACTTTTGTTACTAGTAACAATCACACAGTCATGATATCAGAAATTAACATTGTCACTAGTGACAATTTAATTATTGATATCAAAAATGAAAATTTTTACTAGTAGCAACTCAATTGTTGATATCAAGAATAGACGTCTGTACTAGTAACAATGTGATTACTGATATATATATAAAAAAAAGGTTTTTACTAGTAAGAATTGTATTTCTGATATGTGAAATTGTATTTTTGTACAAATTGACATTTAACTAGTGAAAATGCAATTACAGATATCAAGAATTAGCATTTTAACTAGTGAAAATTGAATTGTTGATATCAAGAATTAACATTGTTACTAGTGGAAATGTAATTGCTGATATCAATAATAGCCAATAGTATAAATCTAATTTCTGATATCAAGAATTAACATTTTAACTAGTAAAAATTTAATTGTTGATATCAAGAATTCATATCCTGTGAAGGAATAAAAGTCAAAACGGCTTGCCATATATTTTTACTAGTAGCAATTCAATTGTTGATATCAAGAATAGACGTCTGTACTAGTAACAATGTGATTACTGATATCAAAAATAAAGGTTTTTACTAGTAAGAATTGTATTTCTGATATATGAAATTGTAATTTCAAGTAGTAAGAAATCAATTCTTGATATCAATAATTAAATTTGAATGGCAACCTATGGTGACATTTAACTAGTGAAAATACAATTACAGATATCAAGAATTATATTTTTTACTAGTTGAAATTGAATTCCTGATATCAAGAATTAGCATTTTAACAAGTGAAAATTGAATTGCTGATATCAAGAATTCATATCCTGTGAAGGAATAAAAGTCAAAACAGCTTGCCATACTGGGAGGGTCGAGAAAGAGTTATGTTATAGCAGTTCAGGCCGCTCCTGTTTTTAAAGCTCATACAAACTTAAGTGAAAATGTAATTGATTGCACCATTCATCCTCAATACTGCAGTCACTCACCATAAACCCTGACAAAAGGCACTCATCACAGTAAGCAAAAGAAAAGAGCAACAGTTTTTCACTGTCTTGATCTTCATTCACTCTTTTTTTCTTCTTCAGCCCACCCTGAGTTGACCTTCAGCCTAAAAAGAATCAGTGTCTTTCTCCATAGAGATTTACGGTCTCTAATAGAGGGGGACCAGCCCAGCAGTGACTCACAGGGGTCTCGGATTCATCTCTATATTCAGCAGAGGGAGTTACGTTGTAGAGGGCCATGGGACCAGGAGGTCACTGTCTGAGACATTTTCAAGGTTGCCATCTGGGCCCAAAAGAACCCATCACTGGCCCTCCATGTTATTGTCATTCCTATAACGCTCCAGAGTGTTAAAAAAAAGCTCTGCAATAAAGAGAAAAAAAATCTCTCTTTTGAAGATATTGTTCAGTTCTGTTAAGGCCAAAGGGCTTTTGTTTGGTATTGGCTCACTTGTGTTTCTGCTTTCTGCTTCAGTCATCAAGCAGGCTGCCATGTGGAGGTCGTGGGAGCAGAGATCACTCTCCATTCTCTATCTGTGCCATAATCCTATTGCTGTAATCCCCAGAGGTCAGACCTTCTCTTTTTATCTTTTCTTCTGCCTTTCTTTTTCTTACTTTTAGTCTCTCTCTTACTTTCTCTCTCTCTCCCTTGATTATTATTTTTTCATCGATATTTTTGAGATTCTCTCTTTATTATTCGATCTCCCTGCCTAATATGGGCGTTTCTTCCTTTTATGTCCCTTTTTTGCTTGTTTTATTAAAACTAACACATAACGTAAATGCCATCCTTTTATACCCTTTGTAGCCTTGTCCCAGACCTCCCTTTGCAAAACCATCAAAGATTATTATTAATTATTATATTAATTTAACTATGATAATATAAATACAGAGCTGAAATAGACAGACCATATCATTAATGTGTCATTTTCCAATCAAGCTGTAATTCTGTTAAAGGGCACATCAGATGCTAAATTCACTTTTACATGGTTTAAGGTTTATATGGTGAACTTAAATGTGTGTTGGCAGTGTGACAACCACCCTAAAATGATAAAAATCCACCCAGTGCGTTTTTTTTAATTCCCACAAATCATAAGCACTTTCTCAGAACAATCTGTTCACAGATTCTTGGCAAAGTGCCCAGGCCCCTCCCACGACTGTTGACGAACACTGCAGTTTTAGCATAGACCCGCCCTGAGTGAGCTGTAAACAGTCCGCCATTGTTTCGATGCTGGAGCAGGTGTAGACAAGAATGTCTCCTAAGCGACTGAGGTGTTTTGTTGTTGGATTTACATAGCAGTCATCCCAACTCCCGGCATCTGAGCCACTGAAGATGCAGAGGATTACTTTTGCTTTTGAAGGGAATGTGCCTCCCGATTTACCTAAATGCATTTGTTTGCACCAATCATTTTACACCAGACTGCTTTGTAAACGAGGGTCAGTACAAAGCAGGTTGTGCTAAAAAGTTGTTCCTGAAGGATGGATGGGTAGCTTTACCACCTGAAGAAGCGAGTATAAGTTTTTTTATGAATCTTTGCAAATTGCCTTTCCAAATAAAGTGCTAGTTTGCAAGTTCCACGACAAATGAGGCTAAAGTCTCATTCCGTGTCTACACCGGACGCGAGCGGCGCCGCTTGACAAAATATTGTAGAACTCATTATAATCAGTGACGCTGTCTACACTGGCTGTGGCACGGCACGACACGACAAATCCCCAACAGTAAACTACTGCCTCTTTCTATTTATTTTTTTATGTATTTTCTATTCGTTTTGTTGTTTCCACTACACTACATTAAGGTTGCCTTTGTAGAAGGTTTATAAAGGTGTTTGTTAATGACTAATAAGTCATTTACAAATGTATTTTAAACAGTTATAACTGCATGAATAAGAACGGTGACTTTAACGGAAGAGAGGGGTGGGTGAGCAGTAGCTCATTTTCATTTAAAGGGGCATGCACCAAAATGGGTCACTGTTAACAGAGCTGTTTTTGACAAGGTAAAAAGGGTGTTGTTTATTGAGAAATTTTAACCATAGTACGTTATAGACTTTTACATGAAGATCATAAAGAATCATACCAACTTGTGGAAAATGGGCATCCGATGTCCCCTTTAAATTATTTAAAAAGTACTAAAATATTATTTAATTATGTGTATGTTATATAAAATGGTAGTTATAAAATTAGCCTCGGCAGGACAAGTCAGCCATTTTATTTAAAAAATGTTAATTTCCATCATTAAATTACTTAATACATAATAAACATAATATATAATTCAAGATAAAAATAAAAAATAAAAAAAAATTGGCAGAATTACATTATTAAAGCAAGAATGTGAAAACACTTGACAAATACGAAGGGAAAAAAAGTGCCCAGAGTTATAGGTAAATCCTTTATATATGGGGCATACAAACTGTAATTGAACAGAAAACTGCTTATTGCAAGAAAGCTTCTAAACACAAAAGAGATTTTCAAATTTACATGCACTGTGTTAACATCATAGCCACCACATCGCAATGCTCTGGTGACCTCCCAGAACACTTGAACTGACAAATTTTGCACAACCTAGCATCACTTTTATTGGAAGAAAATTTTCTTCAGAATTTGCACAACTATATAGTTGTACTGCAATCCTACAGGATACAAAACAGGGACACACAGGCCTGTTTTTTTAATGAGGCATAAACAAGGATGTGATCTTCATATCAGATCAGGAGGGTATGCCTACTCAATGTTTCAGGTACACACAACCCGAGCTAACAAGAACTGCTTGTTTATCAACATCAGTGTATATAAAGATGCCAAAATACCCCAGAACCAAAAAAAATCGTATATACTGCGGCTTACTGCGGTGTTTCAAATCTTCAAATCCTTAATTTGTATGACGACAGAAAGGCTCCACACTACTCACTCTAAAGACTGAAGTCTTCTAATTAAGTCATGAATCAGGATTATTGGCCTGTAATTGAGCATAAACACAGACGGGACACCCATGCTTAGAGATAGACACTCTTACAGATTTACAGAGGGAAGATACTTATAGAGATTTAAAAATAAAATCATAAAATCATACCTATTCAGATTACATGTACATGTACCTCAGGCACATGCACAGACAACACGACACAGACACAAGGCAGCTGCTGCCTCATGAAGTCAAACGAAAAGCTAATGTTTAAGCTAATGGATTTAGAGGCCTGAAACCAACATTTGACCGCAAACGGATGAAGGATGGATAACCACAGAATTCATGCATAGCAAAGCTCTGAATCAATAAAAGATTGACAGTTCCTCCAGCTATAAAAAGACTAACACACTTCAGAAACACTGTAAGAATATTGACTTGAATGTCCAGCACCAACATAAAAACGGATATGTAGTAGATTTTACTTTGGGTGACATGATCATCCAAAGCCAATTAACTGTGCACTTCTCAGGGACAGGGAATATTTCCCTGAAGTATTCTGGGATTTGCTGCTCCCTTCATAGTGAGTAGGTGATGCAGATCATATCAGTTCACATTAGTTCTGCTAAAAAATGGAAGTCAGGTTTCATTAAGTCTCCTGATACCATCATTGAAAGTTTGTTGCTAGCAGCCTTGAAGTAGGCTGGTGCTGCCACTTCTATATTAATAGTAATAATAATAATAATAATTTTTATTTATATAGCGCCTTTCCAAAACCCAAGGTCACTTTACAAGTCAGGATTAAGGAACAGAAACAGATAAACATCAAAACCAGAAGACAGAACAAATAGCAAGAGCTGAGAGTAATATACAGAGACCACTTACAAAGTTAGATTAGAGATACGAGATATTGAAGATACTGAAGACACCACCTTCATCTACCAACTTCATGTATTGCTCAATCACAGGGAATCAAAACATTTAAATCATTATAAATCATGAAATCTTTCTCTGCACCTGAAACTTGGCTCTGGCGAGTAAATCAAGTTCTAAAGTTACAAAATGTAATTATATATAGAGTACATGAAAATAATTTCTGTCTCAGGAATGAACCAGTCAACCAATCGAGTTAGATTAAATGACAATAAGCAGGCCTGGTAGGATTGTCTCAAGTAAAGCCAAAAAAAAAAAAAGAAGTAATAAAAAAGGGTTGGTAAGTTTTTTTCAACATTCAACCTGTTAGAAAAGACATTTCTTGAAAATGGCAATATGTTCCGACATGCTGGAATGTGTCTGCAGTGTATACAAGTTTCATTTTCACATGTATGCAGACACATGCTCTCAGATAATAAATTCAAACACATACTGTAAGACGCACAGAAAATCCTTCACCAGTGGTGGAAACGTTTCCGTGGCTGAAACTTTAGCTGTGGTAATAGTAGCTTTTTAATCTTAAAAATGTGAAAAGCTTCAGTGTCTGATCACATCAACTACAGGTAGAAGCACTGAAATCTGAGTATCACCTGTCAAACACCCTGAAACTGCTATAGTGATACATAAAGTCACGACTCGCATGTCACACAACACCACGGACTGCTTCACAGGATTAGAATAGAAGTGTAAATTTAAAACTTATGAATGGTGGTGTACATTTAATTAACTTATCCCCCCCCCCCCCCCCCCCACTTTTACCAATTTCAATGCTTTACAATAAGGATTATGGTAAGATATATATAAAAAAGGATAAAGTAAGAATATATTGTTGGGTTCTTCATAGCACAGCAAGTAAGATCAGCCCAGTGGTTACGTTTTAGTAATTAATTATGCAGTGACATGGACCTTGTAGTGCAGTGAGTCACACAGTATGTATTCAAAAGCCAGTGAATGATATGTCAGAAGGATTCGTGAGATGGTTTCAAACCAGTAACTGCTGAGATTGTGAGGTTTTCATTGTTAGAACCAACACATAAATCATTTGTTAATGAATCAGACTACACGAGTCGTGCTGTATGTTTTGTTTTTGCGTGCAGTGTGTGAGAAGGAAATACCATGGTCTGCGACATACTTGTGGTTCATCACGTCAGAAATGTGTAAATTTAAGTTAAGCTTACCAAATAACTTAAATTTGAATTAAGTGAATTTGAAAATATGTGTTTTTCTGACATGACATGAAGGCGCACATGACCCATTTAGCACTGTCTTCCATCTTTTTTTCTTTTTTTTTCAAAAGGACACTACACTAACTGCAGGGACAGCTTTCCTGGAGGAACATGGAGTGTTTTACTGAAGGACTCACTTATGAGAAATCTCAGTGACTCATGGGTTTCCCCTACCTGAGATTTAACCTGAAACCTCCATCTCTGACCACTAGACTGTCACCACCCCCACTGATGAGCAGATGCTGATCACATACTGTGTATATGTGAGTGTGAGAGAGATAGCTGTGTGTTGGCCAGACAGCAGGTGGGCTGTGAGCTCAATTTTCAGCCAAAGTGATGAGAACAATAAAGCATGAAAGCAAGCAAGGTTCTTTATTTTGGACACACAGCTGTCAAACATGTAGCCCATGATACCCTCACACCCAGTCTCTCTGTTTCTTCATCATTCTTCTTTTTTTTTTTAAATTCTGGATTCAAGACCGAAGGACCAGAGATGGCACAGTTCGCTCCTTGCCCCTTAATTACCACATCAAAGATGCATTTTTGAATGTTTGCAGCTTTCTTGGTCCAGTGATCCCACTAATGATACTGATACATCAACACTCAAGCTACACATCTATCTATCTGTGATATTCTGTTTGACCCCACGAACACCCTGTGTCTAGGGACATTGTGTGCCTGTCTGGTCTGTATGTATTCTTTAATTAAGAAAATAATTTCGGGCCATGCAGTTTACATTGTCTGTAATTTGAACAAAGAGGAAGGATTCATATGTTCAGGTGTTATTGTTGACAAAATGAAATTTTTACAAAATGAAAATAAAATCTATGTATTTTCACATTTAAACTTGTTAAAATTGAATGAAGTTACATAGTGCCTTTATTTGATAGTAGACAGTATATATCTATCCATCTATCAATTTATCTAGACAAATGTTATCTAAACATATAAGCTTTATTCAGTATTAAAAGGTGCATCAAATCAAGGACACAGCTATGCAATCTTCCTAGACCAGGAGTCACCAAACTCAGTCCTGGAGGGGACGGGGTCTTGCAGAGTTTAGCTCCAACTTGCCTCAACACACCTGCCTGGAAGTTTCAAATCTAGTACAAAGTCACTAGAAGGCAAGCCTGCAACCTTTAGCCAAAAAAGCATAACGGCTAATGTTAACGCTTCCACTTTGGTAGTACATGGGAAAGGAGACCAGAGGCCGTTTTTTTATGGATGTCAATGGAGGAGAGGCTGAATAAACAGCTTTTTAGAGGAAACAGCTTATCATTTGTGACCCTGGACCACAAAACCAGTCATAAGGGTCAATTTTTCGAAATTGAGATTTATACATCATCTGAAAGCTGAATAAAATCTTTCCATTGATGTATGGTTTGTTTGGATAGGACAATATTTGGTTGAGATACAACTATTTGAAAATCTGGAATTTGAGAGTGCAAAACATCTAAATATTGAGAAAATTGCCTTTAAAGTTGTCCAAATGAAGTCCTTAGCAATGCATATTACTAATCAAAAATTAAGTTTTGATATATTTACGGTAGGAAATTTACAAAATATCTTCATGGAACATGATCTTTACTTAATATTCTAATGATTTTTGGCATAACAATTTTTTTTAATTTTGACCCATACAATGTATTGTTGGCTATTGCTACAAATATACCCATGCTACTTAAGACTGGTTTTGTGGTACAGGGTCACATTTAATGAATCAACAGCCTATCGGCTAATCTTCAACATGTTTTACACTAAATTATACTTTTAACTATTTTTGGAGTTTACACCGAAAAAATGCCATTTTATAAGAGAAGTCACTGACTTTTTGCGACTGGTGGGATTCAGCTTACGGCTGTTCTCATTCATTCCTATGGTATCCGTAAATGGCGATTGAGAGTCGCACAACAATTCAGTGACGTAATGTGATTGGTTATTAAGGCACACGTGATCCAAGTTGACCGTTACGCTTTCCCCAATAGTAAGTAATACAGACCCTTTCATCTGCCTAGTAAGACCGTGATTACCTGTTTCAGGTGTGTTTAATTAGGCTTTGAGCTAAACCCTGCAGGACACCACCCTCCGTACGGCGCCCCTGCCCCACTGCCAACAAGCCTAACATTGCTGACGTGTCTGAAAGAGAGCAGTTCTGTGCATCCAGTAGAACACATTCCCTTGCTTTTTGACAATCGCTTTACACAGTTTAAAGAAGACCTCTGCACTGGATGTTACTACACTCCACACTTCCACGGTCCAGAGAGTACTACTGAACAGATATTTTTAGCAACTGTCTATTTTTTTTTTTTGTTCAAACACTCCGGGATTTTTATTTATTTTTTCTTCCGGGCTTTGCAAGTTGGAGATTCCTCTTATTATCACAGTCTCTGAGAAGTAAAGTGTCAGAGAAAGAGTGGGCTGTGAAGAAAGACTATAGAGCGAGGGAGAGACGAGGAAAGTACACTGAAAATAGAACAAGAGATATTGGACAATGACTCGCTGCGTGTGCCTGAAAACAGAAACAAGGCCACATATAGAGATATTTGGCAAACTTTCATTACTGAATGTCAAGAAACACAAAGAGCTCAGGGACGCACACAATGTATGTGATTGTTATGTGTTAATTGGCTACTGGGACATACGGGGTTGCATATATGCACATGGCCCCCTTCTCTGTCGCTTTCTTTTTTTTATTCCTTTCGTCCTTTCATAGACAAAACCTCTCTCAGCTTATAGAATGAGCGATAAGGAGCAGGTGGTGAACAGCGGCACACTAATGGGCCGCCTCTTCAAAATACCAGAGAAACAAGACAGACTACACATTTGATGTTAGATTTTAGATGTCCCTTGTGAAATAGAAGTACACTTTAAATATACTTCTTATAATTTAGAAGAATATACTTAAGTGCAATGTCATGTTTTTCGAAAATTAATGGCATGTTAACTGCAATCAGTAGTAATTCTAGACCATGATAACTATGCTGCATAATTTAAATAAACCAAAAATGGTAGAGTACACAATTTTATTTTATTTATTTATTTTTGGTTTTGTGATAGTTGTTCATAGAGTCCCAAAATGACTTGAAAAAAGATGTTCATTTTGCTGAATAAAATTTAACAGATCAAGTCGGTTAAATGTTCAGATCTATCATTACTGATTTAGTATAATAGTCAAGACATCAAATGAAGTGTACTACTTTAAAGCATTACAAAAGATTATTAAAACATAATGATTTAAACTTTTAATTTTACATTATTGCAGTGCACTTTTTAAAAGTTTGCTAAGTGACTTGAATATGAAAGTATACTCTCTTTAAATACATTTAAGTGGCCTTTAATTACAATAATACTGTATTATCTGCATGTAGTTTTTTTTAAACTTTTTTATTTATTTTAACACTTCTTTTTCACAAGGGGATATAATGAGTCTGTACCCCAAATTTAACATAGTCAGTGGAAATTAAAGGTGTCATGAACTGACTTTTCTATTTTTTGTACTGTTCTCCGAGGTACACTTTTGTTATCAAAATGTTAACATAAAAAAACATTATAATTTAGAAGTAATAGGCTATTTTCTGTGCTTTTTTGACCCCCCTCATCTGAATGCTCTGTTTGAATAGGCGTGGTGGATTGTACTCAGAAGTAAACGACTGGCTAATAGTTGTGTATGTTTGACAGCCTACATCCTTCACAGATGAAAACTGCTGTGTTTTAGGTTAAAAACACATAAATACTCATATCAAGCAACATCGGATCCAATATAGTCGGCACAAATTGTGCCTTGTTTGTAAACGAATCCGTGGTCAAAAGAAGTGAACAAAGGACCAAGATCTGACGCGGTCTGGCACTTCATTAAAAATAAAGTTTATCATTTGGTTTCAGACCTGCGTTTGCCACTCATGTTTTTTTACGTACTATGTGCGCAAATCGGTGGGCGGGGCTAAACAGGCATCTATGTTGAAGCAGGCGTTGATCTTCTTCTGCGGAGGCGGTTCTTAGCAATACTATTACATCATAAAGTGGCACATTCCAAAACCTGTCATTTTGGCAGACTGGCTTCAATATAAGCTGTTTTTAGACTAACAAGAAAATTTTGAGTTCTGAAACTTACAGAATGTATAGCACAGGGGTGTCCAAACTTTTCCTAAAGGGGGCCGGATTCGACGATGTGGAAACACTGGGGGGCCAGATGCTTCTACCTACCGAATGGCTTTATGGTATTTAGTCTATTAACACATGAAAGCACAAACGGCTAAATATAAAAAATGTCCGTAATTTGGCCTATATTTATAACTCCCTTACATTACATTAATTTGGCCTATATGTCTACATTAATAATATAAGAATATTCTGTATAAATATGCAACATTTCTGCCACAATACCACAGTTACTGTTACTACAGTAAATCAAAATGCTGGTGATTTGTGGATTGAAAAGTATTCTTACTGCATTGTTGCCGCACAATGTTTCTCCGCGTTAGTGTTGTTGAGAATGTCAGCGCTGTTTCATCTGCCTTTGACATCTGTGGTTTGAATGGAAACCTCTGCTCCAAACTCAAACGCTGCTCACAGCGCTGTTTAGTGGTCTAGTGATCGAGATCAGTCAGCGAGTAAACGCATTTGTTCTGAGCTCGCGCTGCGCTGTCTTTAGGCAGAGCTAAAAACGGTCCGTGCAGCGCGGTTCAAACGAGTCGCTATGAAGGTAAAATGACGTCAAGGAATTCGCGTGCGCTAAAGAAATGAGAGCGCATATGAGCTATCCAATTGTTATCACTCAATTGTTTTACTGCTACATCTGGTCTAAAATTGAGTGCTGCCATCTTGTGTTGACATTTTGAAACTGCATAGGCCTATTTTGTAAATTATGCTTGGCGGGCCACATATAATATATAGACTATTTAAGACAGCTGCGGGCCGCTTAAAATTAATCCGCGGGCCGTAGTTTGGACACCCCAGGTATAGCACAATTACCTCTTATATATCAAAAGATCAAAGGAATTTTGATTTCTCAGTTCATGATCCGTTTAAGTGAAGTTGCTTGTGTTTTATTATGGCGCTCCGAAATTTTCAGCAGTTGTTTTGGGTGACTTTGGACATTGTAAAGCTGAATATCTGTGGAATGTAGCTACAGTATGTGTTGGGTTTATGTTTGGGGTATTACAGGCAAGTACCCACTGAAACCATTCATGTTAATTCTATCCCCCGTATTAATTATAAGACCCTCTTGAGCTGCAACAAATCCAAACAATGAAATAAATTCTAGCACAAAGGTCATATCTAAAACCTAGTTTATGGTAAATAGCAGCTGAATTCACATCTCCTGTGAGTCAGATAAGTTACACAACAAACAACAAGCGCTAGTAATCACTTAAGGGTTCTGCTGTTATTTACTATTGTTCGATAAGTTACAGTTTATGATTTTAACAGATTTACAGGCAATCCAAGAGCGCTGATATAACAGTCCAACAGCACTAGGACTTTTTAATTTTTGTATAATGCTATATGTCTGTGTTTTCAGGGATCTGGACATGGCTGTCAGTCCTTGTTTTTGGTGGATATTTTTTTCAGTGATTTTTTTTAACACTGTTACACCAGTAGTTTACAAATAATTGTGTTTTGTGCATTAAATAATTCTCTCAACTGATTTGTACAAAAACACTGCTTCATTCAGGAACAAAACACCATCTACTGCGCGTTGCTCAGAGACACACAATGGTTAATTCAGCTTTGGCAAGCATTTGGAACTATTTTCATGGCGGAACAAAAATAGATAAAACTGGCAACAGCATTACCACCTCGGGTATGCATTATTTTTTTTAATAATTCAATAGACTGTCGTCAATTTTTCCTCACATTTAAAACATGAATTTTACAACGTGTAAAAAAGATAATCAGCCAAGTCAGACCCTAATTTATGGAAAAAAAGTTAAAATAATTAGTATTGTGAGTGAGTTGAGAAACTAAATATGTCAGTTAACTGAATTACTGTATTTACTACTTTGCAGTCATGAAACTTAATTTAACTGGGAAGAGAAGTTAACATTCTGTTAATGTAAGAGAACTGTTATCTATCTGCAATGAGCGGTTTAACAGCTTTCCATGTTTATGGATTTGTTTTTTTGAATGCAGTCAGCTAATAAGTTGTCAAAAACAAACAAGCCATTTGCTGTCACTTGCACCACAGGGTAAGAATGCAATCATCTGATGCTAACAGCTTTTCATCAGCAGTCAGGTTTGAGCATATGGAGAGCAAGGTTAAGGGGCAGAGGGGGGAACGCTCTCCGTCTGTCACCCGGCTCTCTTGTCTCCCTGCAAACCACTAACTAACCCCTCCCAATGCTGGATTCTGAGTGGACCAGACTAAGATCTGTAACCATGATACTGTATGTGTATTTAAATCACACATTCACACCTTCCCCTGAGAATAGTCACAGACCAATATATTGAGATTATTAGCATCAGCCAATAACCATGTCGACTTGGCCATTTAACAGAAGTGTCTATTTCCTCACTTTGGTCTACTGGCCATTTTGACAATACAATTTCTGTTCAAATTTGTGAATTTTGAGTAAACGTTGTATAAAATATATTTTAATTTCAGCAAGTTAGTGTACAAAGGTTGTGAACTTTTCAGAAATGAACAGAATGCCTTTAATGTACATTATAGATCTTACTTACATGCATACACTGTGTCCCAAAACAACGCACTAAACACAATACGTAGTCTGTCTCATGTAAGAATTTTATAAGGCTATTTTGTCATCCAGCATTGGGGTCTGATAGCCAAGCACCCACCCCCCTCTGCCAAGTAAGGAAAGCTGAGATAGAGTTAAATTCATTAAGTGTCCAACATTACACAATTAAGTGCATCATCTGGGCATTTAAAGTGCACTGTATTTCATTTCTTTAAATTGAGATTCAGCAAGTTCCACTTCCAGTCATTCCAAATCAAATTGAAATGCAAAACCTGTAGAATGTTGGTGATTCAATTCAAACTCACAAACTGAAAGAGATACGATTCTTAAATTCTCAATTTTCCCAATCCACTTGTGCTTTCGTTCAATTGTATTATGTAAATAACATAGTGATGCTATAATATATAGGCTAATATTGGATGACCACTAACTGAAATACTGTATCACTTTTTCATGATTTAACTTGTGTCTTTTTTCATGTTTTATAGAACTATTTTATCAGTTATTATTGTCATATTAGTAAACAAGCATGGCCTGCACATGTACAGAGTTGCACAACACCAAACCCAAACATACAGACAAGAAACTGTCAGGAACAAGAGCAGTAATCCTACCTTGTCAAAAAGAGACTTCCATTGCTGTGAGAAGCATTTGTGTAAGACAGAGAAAGAGGTAGAAGAAAGGAATGAACATACATATAATTGAGAAAAAGATGAATCAATCTAAAATTAATCTCTGTTCTTTTCTGCTTTTCAACAACATAAATCATGGTCACTTACGTCCTCTGGAGCTACAGGAAGGACATCAGTGCTCTCTAGCACCTCGATCTCTTCACCCTCTGCGTGAGCAGCGACCGCTGGGGATGAGTTCACCATAGCCCCTGTGCCCCTCTCAATCCACCCAAATAATGATTATCTCTTCTCATAAAGTTCTGCCATGATGTCTTGTTCAAGTATATTCCGCCAAATATATCCACATATATGGTTTTGACAACTCCAAACTTCATGCAGAGCTAAACTGGCATTTTTCCAGCTCTGTCACATATCTTATGGCACATGAGTTTATCCCAAACTAAAGGGGGTATGTGGAATTCCTCCTCGCTTCCATATTTCATTACAGGATGTTTAAGACACTGTAAATCTACGGTACGTCACACATAAGTTCGCGTTAGATTTTTAAACACGACTGTCTTTCCCAGTAGCGTCTGGCTTCATCCTCAAACGGTCACCTGCAAGAGAAACGTTGCTTTCTCAAATCCCTTTATGGTATTTTGTGTTTCGTATTAAATTATTACCATCCAGTGTCGTGCCTGGCGTGATTTTGCTCAAACTGAATACCCGGTATGTCACCAAACAGAATGCGATAACATGATAAAGCGAAATGATCAGGTTATTTGCAACAGCGGCTTGTCGTGTTAATCGTACCAACGTAAAACCAGGCAAGACTAAAAATAAAACAGTGTGAAATGCGTAAGTGTTAATTTGTGGTGCGTCATTGTAGCCTACCTTGCTGTTGTTTCGCATCCACAGCGCGTGCCAGCAGCGCCCGAGAGGAGCAACTCCTGCCAGCATCCACAGAGCGCTTTGCCAAAGTTCACTGTGACCGAGCGAAGCGCAGTCATCATGGGGAGGTAAATGAGAGGCACCCGCCTCCTTTCACTGATCGTCGTCATGTGGGCGCTTTTACAAGCGCTTGTCTCGAGTGATGATGGGAGATGAACATGGATGCGCGTCAATGATATATTTCCTCATGTTCGTTTGTGAAGTTTGTCTTTTATGTTGCTGCGGTTTTGCCAGTGGATTTGTTTTCTGGATCAATAAAGTAGGCCTACATCTATTTACAGCGACTAAAGAAACTGAGCAAGAGTTCTGTGGGTCCGATTATAAAAGAACTTACACAGAAGTCACCCTCATGGGAAATGTAATTAAAACCACTGGATTTTTCAAAAGTTGCCGAACAACAATAAATGTGACACCACTGTTAATTTTAACAGCAAATATTTTGACTAAATATGAACGTAGTCTATAAAATGCTGTTTATTTTTATTCATATTTCATCTGAATTGTTTCAGTTTTAGTCGACTAAATGTCATAAGATTTTAGTTGACTAAATCTGTAGATTTAGTAGATATCTGTAGTAGATTTAGTTACTAAAATCTAATGGGTTTAGTAAAAATTTGCATTATCAAACATTTTCTAAAATTACAAACTTATTATAGGCTTTTCTCATGCAGAAAACCTCTAATAGGCCTATATGCATGGTATTAAGTTTTGAACATGCAACAGAGACACCGATTTAACTGTTGTGAAATATACCATGTCTTTATTTATCTTAAAGTTAAATAAAAACCATTTCTCATAAAGAAATAAGAAAATTGTCTTCGTTTCAATAAAAGACCAGTGATTTTATTAAATATAGATGAATCCTTATTAAAACTACTTAAGTTATTCAGTCAAGCATAGTGAATGATTTTCTTTTTTTGTTTGATTAACATTGATGACAGAGACAGCAGCAGGTTTATTAGCTGATGTTACTTTAAGACCTAATACATGTATACAATATACTGATAACCATCTGATATTCACCCAGCTGTTATACGTTCATCTAATACATAACCAACTGTGTTCGTATGAACACTAGCAAAAACAAACAATTTGACATCATTTTGTGTGTATTTGACTGAATTCAATAGAGGCTTCGGGACTGTGTGCACATAAAACCATACCAAATTGAGTTTTCCTTAGCATCATCAACTTTTTTCAAATTTATACATATGTCTACTCTTCAAAAATTGACATTTTTGAACATTTTATGAGACATGGAGCAAATGTATGCCAACTTATGCCCTGCCGTATAGATCAGTATGTTACAAATTTGCGCATCTAACTTCCCTACCATGCAAGAAACCAGTTCTTATTGGATCTCTTTCCAAAATACCCCTCCGTAACATTTTCATCTCGTTTTTATTTGTTGACAAAATGTCAATAGATTTTCATCATAGTTTTTGTATTTCAAGTTTTTTTATTTAATTATTTCATTGGTGAAAAAAACGTTGTTGACAAAAACTATTATTCATCAGTGAAATTAACACTGGACCGCAGCTTTATGCAAAAATAAATTACTGGTACTGTTAAAATTGAATTCACATTTACGGTTGTTTGGTGCATTTTCACAGTCAAACTGAGTAATTTTAATAGGAATCTGCACAATTGGAAATTTTGTTTGATTTTGCATCGGGTTGACCAACAGAAAGCTAGTTGGTATATCAGCTATATATATATATATATATATATATATATATATAGGCATGTTGTAATAAAAATAAGAAAAATAATACTGGTATTTTGGGTCACATTCAACTATTGAATTGAATTTAACTTTGAATGGAACGCCTTTATTGTCATTGCATTTTTCTGCATACAACGAAATTAGGAGCACTGTTCCTGACTGGTGTTAGAAAAACAAACATATAACCACAGACAATAAATAAGACTATAAGACTGTACAGTACAACTTTACAAGTAAATACAACAAGTGACTGAGTCATGATATTCACATTGAGCAATCTGAGTACAGTGACCATTTATAGTGGCATGTTCGAGTTTTAAACCAAATGTAATAGCTAATAGACAATATGCAATTTCAGACAGTTGTAGGGTATCGGAGTGAATCAGACAATTTAAGATTCGATCAAGAACATGGTTGAAACACGAGGAGCCGAATTCCACAAAGGGAGCCAAGACAACAGGATGCTCGTAAATTAGATCCTAGCGCCAGCCAGTCTGAAGCAAGCCTAACTAACCAACTAACCAACCAACTTTTGGGGCAAGTAATCAAGATTGATGGTCAAAGAGATGCACAGCATGACCATCACATGTAAATCCATGATAGTATCGTCCACAGAATGGCACAGAAACTGCCTTTCCATGTATATATGCGCCTAAATGACGCTAAAAGGACTTATGAGCAACTAATCATTTCTATGCATAACTCCATATTATGTATGTAACCCACACATTTGACTATCATGTTCTAATCACTTATTGTGTATGTATTTTGAATAACTATTGAATAGTTTATAGGATTATATTCATGTTGGGTATGTATGAGTTTGAAAATTCATGCTTTAAACGTTTCTATCAATCAATACTTTGTCAAATGTATCATATTCTTGTTATAGAAATCATGTCCAAAATTATACTCTGCAAGAGCGGGAAAATTCGGACCATGTGACTGATAAGATAACATTTTGATTTATGAATTGGGAGGAGAAACATAACAACACCCCGAGCTAAGACAGTGTCTAATTGGTCAAGACACCATTTGGGATGTGTCCAACAGCCCGGTTTAAATACTCAGGACACCGTCAAATTATGCTTTTAGGATTTTTCCTTGCCTTTTTGCCTCCGCGTTTTGATGCTGCTTTTTAGCGCTCTTTGAGCGCGCTCTGGCTTACACGTCGCACAAGTTTACACAAGTTTTGCCGCAACCGTGTCTCCGAGTTCACCTCGAGTCTGTGATCGCCTCAAAACTTTAACCAGCCCACAACTCCGCATCTTCAGCCAACGCCCAACCATTGGCTTCCCAAGACATCACTTCAACGACTACTGACCTTCCAGCCAATCAGCAACCTCGGGAAACCCCCTTTCTGCAACCGACAACAAAGGGAACCCCCCTACACAGGCAACGCAAGTACCTCCAGATTCTAGCTGAACTGGTGCATTTAATATAAACTTTAACCTCACCGAGGAGCAAGCGTGTGACGTCCTCGAGGGGGCAGAATGCGTTCATTGCAAGCTTTTCTCCATGAGAAAGCTCCGCTCTCGTTTGGCCTTCTTTTTGAGGAAGGAGGGGCAGCCATCGGTTCCCCGGGGCTCAGGACCTGCCGCTGCTGAGGCACGGAGGAATCTGAGTTCATGGGGTTCTCAGGTGGACCTGGCCGATGAACTGAAGAAGGGGCTTTCCCTTACTCGTTCGTCGGTTATGGACGAGAGTGAGCTGTTGGAGGATGACGTTATTTCTCTGATGTCATCTGATCCAGCAGCTAGTGCTCTGCTGGCTCCCAGCCAGGAAGAGCAGGAGATGTTAGATGAGGACAAGGAAGTTGAGACTGAGTTCTCTCAAACCTCCTGTCCTGCGTATGAGGAGCTGCTTGAGGTTATGGAACGCGCCACGGCAAGGCTTGACTTGCCGTGGAAGCGGACTAGAAGGGTGGCGTCTCACGGCTGGCTCAATGTTTCTCTGATGTCATCTGATCCAGCAGCTAGTGCTCTGCTGGCTCCCAGCCAGGAAGAGCAGGAGATGTTAGATGAGGACAGGGAAGTCCTCTCAAACTTCCTGCCCTGCGTACGAGGAGCTGCTTGAGGTTATGGAACGCGCGCCGTGGAAGCGGACTAGGAGGGTGGCGTCTCGCGGTCGGCTCGATGAGCGCTATCTTTCTGATCATAACCCTCCAGCCCAGGTGAGCCTTCTTCCTGATCTTCATGTGGAGATCGAGAAGACTTGGAAAAATCCGTTCTCTTCGCGTGTCCACAGATTTCAGCAGTTGAGGGGATGCGCGAAAGCGGATATGAGAAGGTGCCTCCTATTGAAGAGACACTAGCCTGCTATTTCGCGATGGGAGAAACATCTTCTCTTAAGACTCCCTCCTTGCCATCCAGACCACTTCAAATAACATCTCGTCTGAATGGCAAGGTGTACGCAGCAGCAGGTCAGGCGGCGGCTTCATTGCATACCATGGCAATTTTGCAGGCTTATCAGGCCAACCTGCTGAAAGACCTGGATAAAGGTCAGGGTCTTTCCCCTGATGAAGTGGCTGAACTGCGCCCCACCACGGATCTCACTCTCCGTGCCACCAAGCAGACCGCTGCTGCCGTAGGCAGGTCTATGGCGGCTATGGTGGTAACTGAGAGACATCTGTGGGTGAGCCTGGCTGACATCGTGACGAAAGAGAGGGGCTTTCTCCTTAATGCGCCGGTTTCTCCTTCTGAACTTTTCGGTACTTCTGTTGAGACGGTTGTTGAGAAATTTAAGGAGGCGATGGTGCGTTCAGCTGCTTTTAAGTCCTTTATTCCAAGAAGGCCCAGGTCTCAGCCCGAACAAAGGGGTCCTGGCCCGTTTTGGTCTAAGGATCAAAGACAGGTCCAGAAGGCGTTGCGACTGGCACCCCTCCTCCACCTGCGAGCAGGTCTAGAGGACGGCGCAGGTCAAAGGCCCAGAGGCAAGACTTGAGGGAAGTAATCCAGACGAGGCCTTCCCAGCGCTCTCATCTGGATCAGGGCGGACCACCCGCTTAGGGTGTTCACAATCTACCCTTGTTTTCCTCTCCCAATTCCCCTGTTAACCCTTTTCTTCCCTGATCAAGGTTTACCTCGATCAGTATTACAGTCTCCGGCTGGACCTATGATGTTCCGGTTAGTTTCTGTGTTTTTAAAAACATAGAGCTACCTACTGAAGTTCCGGGAGAGACAGCCGCGGGAGACATGGTGGGTGACTATGATCCATGTCTTTAAAAAAAAAAGATGTTGCTAGTTGTATTATTATCTGACTAGCCTTTTTATGCAGCGCCATCCTGTTCTATTTTATTGGAACATCTCAGTCTCTGCTGAGGTTCCTTTATCTAACATGTTTGTTTCTATTTCGTTCCTAGATGGAAGCGTTTCTTTCCTCTTCTAGCAAGCTTCGCTGAAGATGCATCACTTATGCTAACGGGCAGGATCCTGACAATTCCTGTCAAATTTTGTACTGGCTGGACTCTGACTCCGAGTCGTTAGGCTTCCCTGAGAAGCCTCCTTGGTTATCATGTCCCCAGTATGGCGCTGCAACCTCAGGACCTTTTGGGGTTTTTCTCCCAGGTTGAGCTTATTTGGAGGCATTGTCTACTGTTATGCTTCCTGGGCTGCTCGGTCTTGCCCTGAGGGGCTTAGAACTGAGCTTGGGTGAGTCTGAGGACTTGCCTTAGCCTGAGGGCCGGGAGCGCCGCTCTCGTAATTCCAACAGTTCATCACATCAAGTAGTTAGGCCTTTTTTGTGGCCTCCTTGGTCTGTCATTTCTATGGCAAGGAGCCTGCAGCTCTCCTTTGTGGCAAGTTCTGTCCCCTCACTGCGGCAGGGTCATTTCAACCGGAATGGAACGTTTGTTTCTCCTCTTTGCGGAGAGTAGAGAATCTTGGAGAGCTGGGTTTTCTGCCCCTCTAGATGTTCTAGGCGGAGCCTTCAGGTTGTCAGGCCTCTTGTCCTCCCTGCTGGGCTACCTTCTTTGGCTGAGCCTGTATGCTCCCCTCGAATACCGCTCCCTATATAGTTCTGAGTTCTCTCCTCTTTTCTGTTGAGTGAGTTCTCCACTTTCTGGAGTGGAGCAGCTGTGGTTGAGGCCTATGTCTTTCAGGGGTTGCAGGTCGTTAGGCTTTCTGCCTCTCTGTTATTCTACTCTTGTGGAAAAGAAGAGTAGACTGTTTTTCGCCTCCCTGTCCTGGCTGCTGTTATGGTTGAGCCTAGCAGTGCTCCCTTCTTCGAGGTTCGTTTTGAGCATATTGCTCCCAGTTGAGCTTCTATGAGCATGCCACTCCCAGTTGAGCGTCTGAGGACTCCTCTCATTGGGTCCTCCGCTCCTTGGAGCTCCACTGAGCAGCAGCCTCGGGTTGTTAGGCCTTCCTCGGCCTACCTGTTAGGCTGCTCTCTTTTTGTGGTGAGTTTAGCAGTGCTCCCCCCACCTTAGAGGGTTACCTTTGAGCATGCCACTCCCAGTTGAGCGTCTGAGGTCTCCTTTCATTGGGTCCTCCGCTCCTTGGAGCTGCATTTAGCAGCAGCCTCAGGTTGTTAGGCCTCCTTCTGCCTCCATGTTAGGCTGCTATTTTTGTTGGTCAAGCTTAGCAGTGCTCCCCTTACTTAGAGGGTCACCTATGAGCACGCTGCTCCCAGTTTGAGGTGTGACTTTTTTGGCCGGTAGATGCGCATGCTGGGCCTTTGCGCACCTTTCTAAAACTTTTTGGTGAGGGTGACGCGATGCTGCCTCGTCCCCTTTCTCTGAGTTGTCTCAGGCCCCGGATCCTTCTTGGGGCTCACTCTCCTATGTATCTCTGATGACACTGGTATGGTTGTACGTTTTTGGAGCATTTAGCAGCAGCCTCAGGTTGTTTGGCCCCTTTCGGCCTCCCTGTTAGGCTGCTCTCTTAGTTGGTGAGTTCAGCAGTGCTCCCCTCACCTTAGAGGGTTACCTTTAGGGCCTTTGCACCGCAGGAACCTTTTCATAGTACCAGAACTAATTGTGGAACTACCCACTTTTTGGCGTTTTCGCACCGGTCCTCCGCTCCTTGGAGCTGCATTTAGCAGCAGCCTCAGGTTGTTAGGCCTCCTTCTGCCTCCATGTTAGGCTGCTATTTTTGTTGGTCAAGCTTAGCAGTGCTCCCCTTACTTAGAGGGTCACCTATGAGCACGCTGCTCCCAGTTTGAGGTGTGACTTTTTTGGCTCTACGTGCACTCTGAGCATGCGGCCTCCCGCTGAATTATTGTCACTTCTTGAGCGGGCCACAGTCACGTAGGGTCTAGGCCTGTCTAGGGGACAGGTTCTTGCTTACCCTTTAGTAACGTGTTTCTAAATCCATGCTATGGTAAGTGCACACACTCAGCTTCTGTGCACTTTTTAAAATCCACATTGTGGTCAGTGTGCACGCTAGGAATTTTGCGCACTTTCTAAAATCCTGTATGGTAAAGGTTACGCGCTGTAGCCTCGTTCCCTTTCTATGAGTTGGTTAGGCCCCGGTTTTCACCTTGGGCTCCACTCAACGTATGTCTCCCTGTTGGTTCATTACGGTATTTCTAATCCATATCTATGGTAAGTGCTCACGCTAGTTCTATGTGCACTTTCTAAGTCCATATTCATGGCAGGTGCACACACCAGCCTTTGTGCACCTTCTTAAAAGCCTTTATGGTAAGGGTGACGCGTTGTTGCCTTGTCTCCTTTATCTAAGTTGGCTCTGGCCCCGGTTACCTTGGGCCCCACTCTCCGCATATTCACTTTCTAGACAGGGTGTTACTACTAAGTTTCCCTGGGTATCTTGAGATCCTCGGTAGCTAGTTCTTAGTGCAGGAGGTAGTCTCTGTTTTGACAGGCCAGGATATGGGGTTGTAAGTAGCCCTGATACTCTGCCTTATCCCCTTAAAGGAATCCTTGGTTATTTTTGATTCCAAGCTTTGCCCTGGGCTCGGGCTTTATACAAGCCAGCCCTTACAGGTAAGTTTGGTGCACAGCTCAAGCCTTTGGCCGGTGCAGGTTATGTCACTGACAGCCATCAAACATCCTAGGGGCAGCTTCTTTGACTTGTTGAGTTGGTACTTAGTGCTCGCCTTGGTATTGGCATGCACTCCCCTCAGCATGGCAGCGTGGGTATACCGTTCCCCATAGCGACCCCTAGAGGACAACGTTCGAAGTTCCCTCGGAAGGGAACGTCTCAGGTTATGTATGTAACCATGGTTCCCTGGGAAGGGAACGAGACACTGCGTCCTCTAGTTTCTTTGTCATGCTTCAGAAGTAAGCTTCAGATGAAGAAGCGGATGACGTGTTCTACCGGCGCCCTTTTATACTGTGGTCGCGCCGGTAGTGACGTCATAGGCTGTCGCCGGCCAATATCATTGTCGTGTTTAGATTTATGCTTCAGACATTAGTCACGTCGAAGGCGCTACCCATAGCGACCCCTAGAGGATGCAGTGTCTCGTTCCCTTCTCAGGGAACCATGGTTACATAAGTAACCTGAGACGTTTTCCTTACACAGTTTTAGTCTATTTTTCTTCCATTTTTCTTCCACAAAAATAGTTCTGTCCAAAGCCAGAACGGAATCAACAGTTGTGTGTCAAGAAACACACATTAGCAGTGTTTTCTTTCTGAATTAATGAGATTTTGAACAAATTGGCTGAGCAAATTATTCAATGACTCACTCATGGAGCATTCGCATGGGGCGTCAATGTTAATGCTTCTCATTTACTTTGAATAGGTGATGTCATGCATTGCCGGACTGAATTGTGGGTCCGTTGCCTCGCATCACTGGCATTGCTTGGGGCAGCCAATAAGATCGTCTTTATGCAAGTACCCTAGTGCAGATGCTAGCCAATCGTATTCATGCAACAATGGAAAGGTAATGTGATTGGCTATTGTCACTATTATGGTCACATCAGCACCAAGCTTCAGACACACCCTCCATCAAGTGTTGACATCGACACCCTGTGTGAATGCCCAGTCATAATACACAAAATGTCACTTGTTGCCATCTACTGGTATAACAATATAACCTGCAAAATATCCCCACCACTAATACTCACACTGACAGTGTGACTGGAACTCCACAAAGAAAGACTTGCAATGTGATACAAACAGTGAAAAGTCCCAGTGCTGCTCAGTACTCTTATGGCGCTTTTCCACTGCGTGGTACGACTCGGCTCGGCATGGCTCAGTACGGCACGGTTCGGCTCGGCACGGTTTGCGTAAAAAAAAGGTGCGCTCGTTCAAAACAGTTGCGTTCGATCCTTTGCTGGCTGTACTGATTTAAATCTAGGGGTTCTTTTGTGTTTGTGTCGCAAGTTCAGTGACGCAGGTAGTGACGATTCTCTCCGGCCAATCCGTGATCAGCAGAGTTTACACGTCACGTTTTGGTAACAGTACGGTTCACTTGGAACCCCAACCGAGGTGGTACTAAAAAAAGTACCAGGTACCAGGTACTGTACCCAGTGGAAAATCCCCCAAAAGTGAACCGTACCGAGCCGTACTGTGCCGTACCATGCAGTGGAAAAGCGCCATTAGTCATCTGCGGAGCCAGTCAAATTTAAAAGGGTCCTATTATGCTTTTTACACTTTCAGCTTCCTTTAGTGCATAATGTTGCTGCTTTGTGCATGAACAAGATCTGCGAAGTTACAGTTATTCTCTATATCAGTGAGCACTGTTTCTAATCTCCACTGTTTCTAAATGCCTTGATTGTAGTCCACTTTATAGATGGGTATTCAAGTAACTTTTTTTTTTTTTTTAAATAATACCACTATCACCATCATAGTGTTGTTCTCAATATCTGCAGGGCTGTGATTATCTGTGGCCTTGTGTCTTTCAGCTAAAAGCCTATCAAGGATTATATAATTTCTATAATTAGCCACTTTTAAAATGCATATGGAAAAAACACCTACTCATCCAACACATTTTCTTTTTTAAATGAGAGGTGTCGACAAACTTAGCATTCTCGTTTTCCCTCACAGTAACTCCTGGCATTGGTCTTGAGGATGTATTTCCATGCTAACCTATAGACCTTAGTTATTTATAGCATAAAACACCTACACAAGCATTTATAGTCTTGGGAGTTTCTCTGTACCATTGCCAAAAATATTAAAAAAAAGTGATACCTGAGAGAAATTTGAGATTTTCACATTTATTTTTTGAAAAGATTATATTATTAGACCTCCATAATGTATCATATTATTAAAATATGTATATTACTCACACTCGTTTATGTATGGTCATTACTGAAATCTCTTGTCCAAAGTCCAAAGAATACCAACAAAGGCCTAAATGTTTATACTATACTATGCAAACAGGTCTCAGAGGCCTGATGAGTATAAGTAAATATGCTGTCCTTAAGGACTGTGGTGAAGATACAAAAATGAATGTAGCTCCATACTGCCTTCTTGTGTATGATTTGTATAAGTGCAACACAAGAGCCAGAAGACAAATCTTCCATTTAGGAATTTGTTAAAATAGCAATTAACACAGAGATATTTTAAATTGTTATTAAGAAAAAACGTAGAAAGGTTATAGTACTTTTTTAA
>NW_015547638.1:153765-156463 GCF_001515605.1 Sinocyclocheilus anshuiensis
ATATATATATATATATATATATAGCTTATATCTCTGTTCCTGGGCAGTAGGTTCTGGTAGAGTTTACATGTTACTATTTTGTAAATGTTCTAAGCCTAAGGCAATGCAAAACTGAACCAGAATGATCAAATGAAGCATGTTAACGTTCTGCATGTGCCATTCAGCTACATGATTAGCTCAGTGATATTTTCCTCATTCCTAAATCTTTTGCACAAAGACATGACTAGTACTTTTGTAAAAAAAACAAAAAAAAAAACACTTGCAGTACTGCATTTCTCTTTTCTCACACAAATTAATCATGTCCGACTGCTAAAAAGTCAAGTCAGAAAGCCAACTATTTTTTGGTCATGCAAGTACAGCTACCCTCTAATTTAAATATCAAAATATATTATATTGCCATATACAATATATAGCCAAACTCACATTTCATTACAAGTTCAAGATGACTGCCATGTCAGCCAGCATATAAACTACTAAGAGTAGAAAAATCTACTCAAATGTTGACTAAACTTGGTGTAAATAAAATATTAGCTCACAACAAATTAAAAAAACAAACACAGTTCAAGAGGAAAAACGCTGTTTATTATTTATAGGCTGAAATAATGTCCATACCACATGGAAAGACTTTTTCGGTGCAAGTCCTCAAAGATTACAATTTATTAAAAGGATATTTCACACAAAAATGAAATAGTCATCATCATTTACTCACCTTCATGTTGTTCCAAACCTGTATAAATGTCTCTCTTCTGTTGAACACAGAAGAAGATATTTTGAAGAATGTAGGTGTTGGTATCTCTATAGTATAGTGAGAAAAAAAAAGTAACTATGGAAGTCAATGGCTACCAGCAACTGTCTGGTTCCCAACATTTTTCAAAATATCTTCTGTGTTCACCAGAAGAAAGAAACTCCTGAGAGTGAGTAAACGATGACAGGATTTTCATTTTTGTGTCAGCTATCCGTTTAAGGGTTAGGGAAAAAAACATTTAAAAGCCAGCAACATTGTTAAATCTCAGTACAGTCATGTTCTTAATATCTGAACAATAAAGAGAAACAGTTAAATTCCCTTTTACAACCGATCATTCCATTTAACCACCAGAATGTCAGATTTGCATAAACCCACAGTGCTTGGTTGATGATGCTCCTTGGTTGAGAGACAGAGCATGGTGATGACACTTTCTGCTGATTAAAATGAAAACTCATACAAAGAAACTGGAAATCCCCCTCCCCCTCCCCCTCCCCACCAAAAAGATCCTTGTAAGAATAGCGTGTCCGGACATACTGTCCCCTCAAACTTGTGCATAGATTCTTAATCCTTTCACAACATCTTATTTCTGCATCGTGTTAAACCTAGATAGAGAATTAACTTGGAGTATTTTCATCCTGCACTCAAAAACTAGTAAGAAATTCTGGTAAGAGTTCAAGTTCTGTGTTAATCTACAATTTTCAGGCCTTTGCATACAGGCCTCTACTGAATTTTTAAAACAAGTAAAGACAAGAGGATGGAATATCGAGCATCTTTTACTGGAGCTCGTTGAGAAACATCAGGCAAGGTAAAATCAAACAGTGGTAGGTCCTTCCACAACCTAACCAACAAACAAAACTGTATTTGTACATAAAGCGACAGATACAAACAAACATATTTCAAATGGAAAGTACTCCAAGAAATATAACGCATAGGTTCACTACAAATCTAATATTTGGTAAATGTGTATCTGCTACGGATTAAAATTCAAAAAGACATTTTTATATCCATAACCTTCAGTGCTTACAGCTGGATTTCTATCAACATCTTTTTTCTTCTTTCATTAACCGATTTGTTAAATTCTCATGATAATCAACATCATAACAGTGGAACTGGAACTCTGGATCCCTAATCTTCCTGAGAAAATATCCAAGTCTATTGTCAGTGTGCAAGACAGTGACAGAATCATGTTACATTTACAGAAATGAAAACTTAAAGACATTTCGGGATCAGTTCAACCAACAAGAAGAACAATAATGCAATTCATAAGCAAAATACAATGCAACACTGAAACAATCCCAGAGTTCAGCAAGTAGCATACGTCTTCATTTGAAAAGGTTTTTTTTAAAAAACATTTATTTGATGGAAGATGCAATTGTAAAAGTTTTTTTCTTGCATTCTTGTAATCAATTTTTTTAATCTTTTTCTTCTTTTTGCAAGTTCAGACAATTCAACCATTTGTAAATGGTAGGTTGATTTGAAAAGAAAAAGAATGGAAGAGAGGCACCTTTTGAAATGAGTCAGAATGTCACTAACTAGCATCTGGTTTTCTTGACTGTTCATCCATGAATGTAACTGCTTCTCTACCAACTTTCTCACTATGGCCAAAGTTCAATTTTTTTCTTCTATTTTTTTTGTATTTTTTAAATTTTAATTTTATAATAATGCAATTGAAAGGATGTCACACTCTTCAAAATGATAACTCTTGTGGGAATTAATAATAAACAATAAAAGCCACTATGAGGATACAATTTTACAGGTTTTAAACATTTTAAGATGAAAATAAATCCATAAAGTCCTTGAGTAAACATTAACACACAAATTGTCATCTCCCCTGCAGTTTTCAGTTTTCTTAGTACAGCTGAGCAAGGGAAAAAAGACACTCAGTGCAACGCTAGATAGTAACCATGTTGGAACAATTTTTAAAACACACACACACACACACACACACACACA
>NW_015547638.1:156478-164639 GCF_001515605.1 Sinocyclocheilus anshuiensis
CACACACACACACAAATAACAGAGAGTACAACATACTAAGTAAATGGATCATAATTGCAGACAGTCGCCCTGTGATGAGAAGCAGTGATTAGAGTGCACATATAAAACCACTCAAACTTTTTTTTTTTAATATCGCTTTTTTTTTTCTTTCTCGTGAAGAATGTTAAATCTTGTGAGCATGTTATCAAATACCTTGAAAGTGTCAGACCCAAACAAAAATGTAAGAAAAAATAAATTCACATTTTACAATTGGCGCACTTTAATTCAAGTATCGGTGAACATATTTCTTTTGATATGTTTATGATTTTTCATTCTTTGCCTAGAGACAAAAACACGGTTCATAATTAAGGGTTTCAACATAATGATTGAAGGTATACACAAATACTGCATGTATGTCCTGTGTCATTTAATTTTAAACATGCTACTCCAGTAAGACTGTTTGGTTCATATCTATCAATGATCACTCTTTTTTTTCCTTTAGGAAAATTCTCTCAGATGACACACTGTAAGGATCAAGGTCTATTGCTTAATTCAAATTATATTTCACCCAGTAGTTTCAAAAGGGAAGGATTCAGAAATCTGATAGCAGATTTTTTTCTACATAATGAGCATGATTATATACAGGATAATGTTTAGTTGTAGTCTACCTATGCTGGTGTCACCAGAGACTTTCTGTGATGTTTGACTGTTTGGAATTTCAGCCACATTGTGGTTCACTGTCAGTCAGCTGCGACTGAGTTTGGAACAAGGCAGTCACATACACAGGCAGCAGTGATCCCCCCACCCAGAAACAGAAAAAAATGACTTTAATATCTTAAGACACATCTGCTGAAATGTCTTTTCCCAAAAGAACCAAAAAAAAGGTTTATACAGCATAAAGGCCCAAAACGAACTGAAACTGAGATGGAAATGTACAGTTCAGGGCCCCATTTTTACAAACAAACAGTTAATACAGCATACACAAAAGGCACTCCAGCTTGCTGTCAACCTTCAGAACGTGACCAGCAAACAGGAGATAATATCAGCAAGAAGTGCATTTTTAAAACGTTAAAGATCTTTTTCCTTAATTGTGTTTTTGTCAAACTTTTATAAAAAAGATATTAAAATGCTATTCCATTTTTGGTATTCAAAAAAAGTACCAGGGATTACTCATTATCTGTATGCCATTAGCACACCATAATCCCCAATGCTGTTAAAGTTCTTGCTTGTTATAAAGGATTCTTCCAGTGACAGCAACAAGATTATCACAAATAATCAGCATGAGGTGACAAATATATCTGACGAATATCCTCAACCCTTTCGAACCCAACCCCACCTCAAACACACAAGAATCATCGGGAATTCAACACAACCAGCAGCAGAGAGGTAAGATACGCAGGTCCCATTTACTGTACAAATGAACTGATGGCTCTGCAGCAGACCCAAACTAGCCACCCTTCTAAATGTATTGCCCCACTGTTAAATATCCTCTTGCGTTTCTTTAATGTACACTTTGTAAGCTGCATACACATCACTGAATGTGTAAAACCACTTACAAATGATAAATCTTCAAAACTATCAACTTTCAATAAACATAAATTTAGTTCATCTTGTCGTGCCCTGAGATTGTATTGAAATTAGATTTATCAAATTCAGCAGAATTAACACACAGACCTCCAAAAAATGAAATTGGCTCGAAGTTTACAAGAATGGCAATGGCCTTGAGTATGTAAGAAAGTATTACGGGAGGACTGTGAGATATTTCCAACTTTCTTTCAAAGCCACAGATTGGCACAGGGCGGACATTACGTGCCCATCTTCTCTAACTTTGCATAGTGACAGCATACCGTGTGCTGTAGTTAAAGAGCCAGTGGCAGAAAGAGTCTGTCCATAGAAACACTGCTCGGACAGGGCTTTTCAAGTGCGTGAGGCTTGTCTCGATAACAGGGTTGGCTTCACTGAGGCCACACAAGAGAAAGAGGATGTTAGCAGCTGAGTTAGAGGTGGGACACCCAGGGTGAGGTCACAGGCATACGCATCAACACAAGAGGCCCTAATCTAAATGACCTAAGAACACTGTTAACAGCAACAAAAACAAAACAAATATGGCCCACACCATCGATCTTCATTTGCATTCGTTACACAGGACAGGTATACAGAGGCACCTCTTTTAAAGTGTATCTGCATATGAGCACTGCAGGCAGTTAAAGACCACTGCATGAAGACCAACAGAATGTGAAAAAAAACACTGGCAATTCCATTCCGGCTCAAACTCCGGGGAAAAAGATCATGCAAGACCATGAGTAGGTAAGGACGCATGAGAGGTGTGATGTTATCCAGAGAAGGAACGGGGGACATTCGAAGATCCGTACCTAAGTTACTACAACATGGACGCAAATGATAAATGATGACGCCAACGTCCATATCATGACGTCATTACTGTCCTTTCTTGCATTCCATTGTATTAGGTGCACGGAGAAAGTTGCGATGGAGAATCAAACGTCCTCCTATCAGTTTCCACATTGAGGCACTAACACACACATCCAACTTTTTGTAATCGAGGTGCCTCCTCCAGACAGATAAAGACATTTGACTATTTCATTTGAGTAACAATGACATTCACTTTGATAGAGAGGGGGAAAAGGTACAGACACAAAAAACATACATTGCAAGTTTTGTATGATTGTAGTTTGTTCTTCCCTTCATTCTGATTTTTTTTTCTGCACTCAAGTTTCTGGACCAGAGATGGACGACAAACGAGTACATCTTTTTTGAATACCAGTAAGGTACAAAACAAAGAAAAAAAGTTAAAAGTTGCCATAAGAAGTTTTTGTTGTCGCTGTTTTTTTTTTTACTATACGCTCCATTATCTGATTTATTGGCTTCACAGAAGGAGCGTAACTCTTGTAATAAGTGCTATGATAATACCCCTTTAAGAAGAGACATAGAAAACGTAGATGTCTTTTATGTTTGTAAAACACACAAGAATCATCAAAGTGCCTCCAAACAGAAGTGCTCTACAACAAAACGACACACATTGGAATTTAAGATGTGAAGTCAGAGATGCCACAGTGTACTGTACATATATCTATGTATATATTGGCACATGAGACCATAAGGGGAATTCAACAACCAGCAGCAGAGAGGTAAGATACACAATATACATTTACTGTATAAACGAACGGATGGCTCTGCAGTAGTCCCTGTTCAAAAGGATTGAGAAGACTCAAACTAGCCACCCTCCTAAATTTACTGCCCCACTGATAAATATCCTCTTGCGTTTCTTTAATGTACACTTTGTAAGCTTCATACACATCATTTAATGTGTACAACTTTAATGTGTAAATTATAAATTTGCAAAACGATCAACTTTCAATAAACATAAATTTAGTTAATACCCCTTTAAGAAGAGACATAGAAAACGTAGATGTCTTTTATGTTTGTACCAAATGCAAAGGTCTCTTATTCTGTACTGCATTAAGAGAAACCCACTGTATTTGGTATTTGTGCCTGACTCCCGTGCCATGTGTCTCCGCTCTGGATTCCGTTTCTGTTTGGTGAAGAAGTGGCTGGGAGACTGTTTGATCCCACACATGCCGAGTTTAAAACTGCATGGAGTGATGCCAAACACAATTAACTGTTCCTCCTTTCCACGCAAATACCGGACAGCCAGCAAGCCAGACAGACAGAGGCAAGGTGGGAAAATGAGTTCAAAGGTTAAATTCTTCAAAAATCTTCAAGAAAAAAAGGAGTCTTAAGTTTCAGTAAGCTTCAGTGTGGACGGAAGAAAGGGTCTCTGGCTTCTATTGCACAATGCATCAGAATGAGTTTCTTGTCTCGGTTGTATCTCAATAAAAATGGCCAACCAGATGCATCACATAGTAACTGAATAACTTCTGATTGATTCATCACTGAAGTCCATCAGGTATAAGTAAAAAGCCTCCACTAAGAGTGTTTTTAACAGTGGTTATGTACTCGCACACAGATGCTTGGTCAAGTTCCAGCAGACACACTGACATTCATTCATCTAAACCCAAGCTTAACATTCAGCTTATTTTTGTTTTTTTTTAAACCATACACATATTTTTGTAAAAACAAACTGGCGTGAGTAAATAGAAATCATAGAGCAGTGCAGCTCCCTTTTGTAAAACTAAAAGAATTAAAAAAAAAAGTTTATTGGTGATTAGTCATGCTGTCAGGCCACTGCTAGGAGTGTTCTTCTCATTTGCTCTGGCCTATTCGCTGGCTCAGAAACAGAACTGTGCAAGATACAAAGTTTTTTTTTTTTTGTTAGTGTTTTTTTGTTGGTTTTATAAAATAAACGTTTTAAGGAGGACCTGGAGAGAGAGCACTTACGGCTAATATAAGTTCTGAAGAAACTATGCAAAATTAAAAAAAGTACCAGGATCAATCCAATCATCAGAACAGTGTCATTATAGGGAAAGGTGTCATGAGGTCTCACTGCGCCTGGGTCACGTTGATGGCTTCACCTGAACAACACTTCTGAGAAAAAAAACAACCTTTGGAAATAAAAAAAAAAGCATTAAAAGGCTTCTGCTTCTACTGATTCTTGCTTCTCAAGGTCTTTGAACACTAAGAACAAGATCCACGAACACAACAAAGAGTCTGACGTAAAAACCAGAGGACAAATAAACAGCACTGGGAGGTTTGCAGCTTTGTTTCACCCTAAACCTCCATTACAGCTCCACAAAAAGTGATTATCGCCACATTGATTTGCTTGGGTTTTGATCCATTAGGTCTTTTGACTTGATTGGTTTATGATGTCCGATACATCCTACATGCTCTCACCGCTCAGCAGGTCTCCTGGAAGCAGAGTGTTAATTGGGATGGGGCTGCCGATTACCCTGGTGTCGTCTCCATTTGGGGGAGCCCACAATCTGGAGTACTGCGGCACACCTCCCCACAGCAGGTCGCCTCTGTTTCCGCTGCTGCTGTTCCCGGTACTGCAGACTGTCTTGGTACCTCCTCCACCCCCGCTCCAGAGGCCTGTGGGGTGGCTGGCAGCAGGGTTGCCCAGCCGGGGTTGATTGGAGCCTGGTGCTGGGCTGGCCTGCCAGCTGGTGGTGGGGGTAAGGGACTGGCCCTGTGCAAAGAAGCGGTTCACATCGTCCTCCCCGGCAAACTCTGCCAGGATGGTAGTGTTACCCAGCACACACCTTGAGAGGCAGACAAACAGTTGGAAGGGATTCAAGTATTAAAATGTTTTCTTGATGGATAACACATAAAATCAGCTTGAAGAGAGAAAGTTGCACATTTATCTATAGGACTTGAATTTAGAAAAAAAAAAAGAAGAAACAACATACAGCTAACACTATAAATCGTAAATAAAAGCTATTCTCGAAGATCCTCTTAGGCTTTGTCCCAAATGGCACATTTCATGTGCACTTGCAGTCTTGTGGACATACAATGGCGGTCGTGTGCACACGACTGTAAAGTCCGTGAGGCCGTAGGGCTCTGTAGCAGACTTCTACCCGACAGTCAAAGAGGCATCACGTCACAAAAGTGTGGACTCAGAGGAAGACCGTGGTGGTTTAGGGTGCCATTTGGGACAAGGCCTCAGAGAAGTTTGAAGTAGAAGAGCTTGTAGTCTTACATGTGCAGGGATTTTTGGGCTTTGGCAGCCTCCTCCTTGGAGCTGTAACGTACAACAGCATTGCCCTGCGTCAGGTTCAGATGGAAGGTAATGAGAGGGCCATGCTGCATGCACAGAGTACGCAGGGTGGAGCCGTCAATCTGATGCACACAAATAGATAAATGTTTTAATTCATTGTTATTCATATTCAAGTGCTAAAAGGGGCAGTTCAGAGAGAATGCGTTCTTGCATTAATAACAGGGACGGAACAGTAAAAAGAAGCTGCACAGAACGCAAGGGTTTTGAAATGCACTTTTTAACGAGGTTATGTTATAGCAAAAACAAACATAAAAGCTGGAAAACACTGCACTACTTTCAAAATCTGAACAGATTTTAAACACTATAGGCATAAAAGAGTGTAAATGGTTAAAGAAGAAAAACTGGGCATCATGCAGGATCACACACTACCAGACTTTACACACACACATTGAACACAAAGAAATCTGTCTCGTTGCTAGGAGGTGAATCACAAATAAAAACAACGTGTTCTAAAATCAGCTCAAAAAAATATCTTTGATATCCTATGACTGGACTGATTTTGAAGTGTAGGAACTTGATTTTTAAGTGTGTATAACTACCTACCTCCTATTTTAATGCTGAAAAAGATGCATAGATGCTACTGTAAACAAGCCTGCCTATGGCTTCTTCTGATTGGCCCAGTGTTTTGAAATTGATATTCATGAGGTTCGCTGTATGTCAAAACTTCTTTTTGTACTCATGTGTGAGATGTTGGAAAAACAGCAAGACATATTGCAGCAGTAAAAAAAAAAAGTTTTTATAGAAGATGTTTTAAAAAACCTTTACATTGAAAAAAATTAAAAATCAGCAGAGTGCAACTAAAAAAGTATAGTGCATAATGCTACATAAAAAACTCAACACCTTTGTTACATAAAAAGTGACATACATGTACATTTCTGTACTCTCATGCGATATGAATCTGAATAAATCATACTAGTTTTCACAGTAATATAAATTGTTTGCTCTATGCACCTGAGGAGTGAGGTTTCTCAGTACCAGCCAGCTGCTTCCTCTGTTGGGACTGTCAGTGCTCCAAGTTCCCCCTTCTATAACAAAAAATAACGAGAGACAGGTTTGGAAAAACGTTGCAGCTGAGCATATTTTCCACTAAATTCTTGACTTCTGCCCATTTGCAACTCTAAACACACAACTTGAGACAGACAGAGGGAAGTCTGACTGGTCGGCCACTCTACAGCAGAACCTCGTGAGTAACTGGTTTTGCTGCTTTGTACCACACAGGTGTACTGAGGATTTACCTGAGGAGTAAGAGCTGGTCCAGCCCTGGCTGAGGCCAAGAGAGTTTCCTCCCCAGGTGGAGGAGGGCTTGGTGTTGGTCAGGCCTGGAGGGGGGCGTGAGGGAGCACTGGAGTTACGTGTCCCTGGGGAAACCTTCCATAACTCATGAGATAAAGAGGCCTGTGTGTGGGAGATGGGTCCAGGGGACCAGGTAGACTTCATTTCCAAGAGTTTACCTGAAGAAAGGGAGGAGAGGAGGAAAGAGAGGGACAAATGAATAACAGCAGTAGGTACAGTCACCACCCATCGTTGCCTCTAAGGATTGGTTAAAACAGAAATTAGTTCTGGTTGGGATTATGCAAACAGCCACAATGGGGTAGAGAAAGTCCATTCCAATGGCTATTTATTTCAAATAAATGCTGTTCTTTTAAAATTTCTATTCATCAAAGTATGCTAAAAAAATTGAATCACAGTTTCCACAATTATATTAAGCAGCACAGCTATTATTTTATTACTAAGAATTATTTACTGAGCACCAAAACAGCATATTAGAATGATGGGACACTGAAGACTGGAGTAATGGCTGCTGAAAATTCAGCTTTCCCATCACATGAATAAATACGATTTTAAATATTTTATTTAAAATATTAAAACAGAAAACAGTTTGTAGTAATATTTCTCAATATTACCGTTTTAGTGTATTATACATAAATAAAAGCAGACTAGGTGAGCCTTAAAAAATATGACTTATCCTATACTTTTTAATAGTTATCACTAAAAACGTTGACAGTATTACCGAAACGGAAAATCAGGGAAACTGTGTGATTAAGACTTTGATTTAACAAAATGTTATAAGGAATTATGTGTTCAGCTTTCCATATGTGACCAACATTTTTTAGAATATTGTAAACTTTTATTATAATAAAATTATAAATGTCTGCTCGTATAACCTACTGCAACCTCCCTCAGCAGGTGTTTTACACATTAAAATATTCACTATATATATATATATATATACAGTGGTGTGAAAAAGTGTTGGCCCCCTTCCTGATTTCTTATTTTTTTGTATGTTTGTCACACTTTAATGTTTCAGATCATCAAACAAATTTAAATATTAGTAAACGATAACACAAGTGAACACAACATGCAGTTTTTATTGATTTAAGAATTAGAATCAATAAACTAATTTTAAGTCTATGTATGTATGTATATGAATATATATATATATATATGTGTGTATATATATACATATATATATATATATATATATATATA
>NW_015547638.1:164772-196502 GCF_001515605.1 Sinocyclocheilus anshuiensis
TCTATGTATGTATGTATATGAATATATATATATATATATATATGTATATATATACACACATATATATATATATATATTCATATACATACATACATAGATACATACATACATAGACTTAAAATTAGTTTATTGATTCTGACAAGGATCAACATTTAAAACAGCAAAAAGTATAACAGAACAAGGGCGAATGTGGGTTTTAGGAGAACACAGACTTGGTGAGGGCCTGTCCAGGTGTAAGGATAAATAAGGGTGATTAGGTCTAGTGTGGGGCAGGGCTGTTTAGGATTTAGGACTCTACCTGGACTGTTAGCGTCCCTCTCGTTCTGAGAGGACAGACCGAACGAGTTACAGGCACTGACTGACCACTCACTCGAGGAAGACATAGTCCCATTCTGAGATGGGGACGAGGCTATTGTGGCCATTTGTCCCAAGTGGATAGCAAAAGGGGCATGATGAAACAGTGAAATACATTTATTGTGTAATGATCCTTAAAATAGTGATTTGTTATAGCTTTAAAGTTGACAGTCAATGTTCATTTAGCAGTAAATATTTCAGAAATTTTAAGTAACAAGCTCTGTTGGTCTGTTAAAACTTATTTCATATGCCATCAATCATCCATACCTCCAGTCCTGTCACGTAACAGGTAGCGATTCACATCCTGTATGTTAGTGTTAATGGTGGGGCCACTTGGAACACTTCCTGGGGTCATGTTGGGGTCATTCTCAGGGTCAATGTTCTGCAGACCTTTCCATGGCACCCCAGGGCAGAATTCTGAGATAAAGCATAAGCATAATTGGTTGTCCAGCATCAAGACTCAAAGTATGTAACAGGGGTCGGCAACCTTTTGGTCATGAAGTTCCATCTTTAATTTTTTCTGGTTAATTACTGTGCCATCTCATACACATAATAAAATATATATATATATATTTTACTGTGATCAGTGTGGATAATATGCCACTGAAGCTTACCAGGAGGCCAGTTGATATTGGAGTTACTAGACATTTTCTCATTGGGACTTTTGCCTTGTGTCCAGCTCTCTGGTGACACCATGGTGCTGGTGGGGGATTCAGAGCTTGACATCAGATTGTATGGGCCGAAGGAATCTTCCATGGTGCTCTTTTCGACAGGAACATGGGACTGAGCAGAAGAAATTGAACCTGAAACAAAAGAACAGTCTCTTTAATCGGTCTATTCACAGTAGGTTTTACTCAAAACATCATATAATAAAATATTTAGAGACTAAGCAACCCACAATCTGAATAATAAAATTCAAGATTACAGGCTTGAGCTTTTGTCCTCAGCTGAACTCACTCCAGTAAACTGCAGCGGCTTGGCTGGATGTACTGTTCAGGCAAGGTTTACTCAGAACAAATGTCAAGGAAAGATAATATTTTAAAAGGCCCTGCTGACTCAGAGCAAAAATAACTCTGGAATGTCAGCAAGCACTTAACTTGAAAGGGAGTTTTGTCTGTCCTTTTGAAATACACAAATCTCAGGGACAGAATTTGTGACTCAGTGTCTGGAGTTTGATGTTTGATTAAAGATATTGCTGTGTTTTCAATGAGTGGAATGTTGTTTGTGGAAGCAGAAGTCTTTTAAAGGATGTTAGACCTAGAATCTATCATATGATTGTCTTGACATTATAGATTCGATTAGATAAACTTATGTATGTCAGCGCAAAATCAAGCCCATAATATGTCTGGAGCAATGAATAAATTAATACCGTGCTTATTGAGGTTTGCCTCCATGTGCTGAGCTCTAGCTGACAGGGAATCTATGGAGTTTGAATGAGTCCACTGCGAGAGCCGGGATTGAGGCTGAGTGGGGTCTTTGAGAGATAGACTTCCCACCTCCATACAGTTTACATTCATGTTCGGGTTCAAACCAGCTACAGGGGGGAGACAAAGAGACAAGGAGATTAATGCACATTCACACACAAACACAAGGGGAAAAAATGTCAAGATCAAAATAACTAAAAAACTATAGCTTGGCAATCAATGAATAAAAAAATAATCAAATTTACTACACAATATTCTAATACATTATTCACTTATAACAATATTTGCGGCGAAAACCCCCAATGAAGCCCCAAATGAAGATAATTGAAAGGCATTACATTGTTATGGCAAACAAAAAGAAGAATTTAAGTACAGGAATGGTGACAAAATAAATTTCATTAAACTTTTTATTGCATAGTTTTTATGTTTTTTTAATCAAACTAAAGCAATGTTTTAAAATGACAGTCCTACTATTATTACAAACGATACAGAACTCAGTGCAACTATCAGCTACTATATAAAATTTACACTTTGTTTTAAGATTTGCTTGACACTGTGTAATTATACAAACAATTACGGAGTAATATCAATTAAAAACATGGACTTACTATAAGGTTAGGATTTGTATTAGTTGTTTGTAATTCTGCATAATTTACTGGTATTACTACAGTAAGTACATGGAACATGCATAACACGGACATTGTAATATAAAGTCACAAGTGCGCACACACACACACACACACACAGTAAGCATACGCATGCAGGAGTGTGTCCACATGAGGCTTGTTCTCTTACAGAGTGTATAAGGGCTGAAGGAGTTTGGAGAAGACTGCTGCTCTTTGGTCTGCAGGTCTGAAATGGAGAGGCCTGAAGTCTGAGGATGACCCGTGAAAGTATCCAGGCTTGCCTTGCCAAGATTTGGGTGCAGGCCAGTGTGAGAGGAAGGTGGAGGCTGCTGCTGTTTCATAAGCAGGGCCTGGGCCAGCTGACGCTGGTGCTGCTGGATCTGCTGCTGCATGTTTGTGATTGTACGTGCAACCTGTGTGAGAGGACGACAGTGATCATCATTTTCATTGTATATGGAACATTATTTGTCATAGTCATCAAAAGATAACTACAAGCTAATATTTTAGGACTAGAATTACTCTGTGTATAAATATCAGGGCCAGTAAAATTAGTCTGTCATACTTGCTGCTCTTGTTGTTTGATGGGACCAGAGACGTTACGCTGAGCCTGCATCATTTGCTGCTGAATCTGCAAACGCTGATACGCCTGACAAAAAAAGAAAAAGACACAATTTGAGAAAGAGAGGAAATTACAGAGAAATGGAAAGAAGTAGAAATAGAGATATGAAGGTGATGGGGTTATTATCAAGACAGAAAGCGCTAGCATCTCACTCCCTGCAGACAGGCCAGTGGGTAGACGACAATCATTGGTATTCATGTGGAAAAAGGAGAGCAGGAGAGTGAACTGTGTGACTCACCGCCTGCAGTTGTTGTAGTTGGTACAGCAGGGTCATTTGTTGAGGATTTATTGGTGAGGTTAAAAGTGCAGGATTCAGACCAATGTTTTTTGCCGCAAACTGTAAGAGCTGTGCTTGAACCTACAGAAAAAAAACAAAAACAAAAACCAACCGGTGTGTGCAAAGCCTGATGATCCATGTTATCCACCATGATTTGAAAATGTTCCAAAGAGAATCTTGTGTGTTCTAGTGGAAGCAAGAAATTACTTCCTGATGAAAATGAACAGATTTTCATTTTTGAGCAAACTACCCCTTTTAAGTGACATTTAGATTCAGTACCATATATATTGTACAATGAAAATAATTCAGTAACACTTTAGTATAGGGACCAACTCTCACTATTAACTAGTTGCTTATTAGCATGCCTATTAATAAAATATTGGCTGTTTATTAGAACTTAAAAAGTACATATTGTGCATGACTATATTCTATATCCCTAATCCTACCCAATACCTAAACTTAACAACTACCCTACTAACTATTGTAAGAAATTATAGTCTGCCTCGACCAAACTTCCACTCCAATTAAACTATTATCATTTCTCTACAAAGAGCTTAATTATCAAAGAGATAATTCTTTCAATAATATGTAAATAGTATCTCCTGAACGTTACTTCGTCAATCGTCACCTATAGCGTGGGAGCGGCAGTAGGCCATCAAGAACCATCTGCTGACCAAAAGGGTACTTGAATATAATTGCTAGGGATTCTAGATAATCCTATCACCTTAACATTTGGTTGTTTCCACCTGAAAGACTACCAAAGATGTGGGAACAGAAGGCTATCACTTTCATTGTTATCCGCAATTTACATTTAAGACGAAACTTCATTTACATGCGGGAAGATGAAGCGGGAAGATGAACGTAATAGAGGATAAAATGTTTGAGCGTAGGATGTTCGTGGTTCATTCTGACTCTGTTGAACCCAAAGTGCTGCCTGTACTTTGTCACTGCTATGCTGCAATAAACATCTTCATCGAGATCTTCATCGTCCTCATCATTTTTCTTACACTATTAATAAGCAGCAAATTAGTAGTTTATTGAGGCAAAAGTCGTAGTTAATGGTTTGTTAATAGCAAGAATTGGACCTTAAAATAAAGTGTGACCAATAATCGCAAACTATGCCACAGAAGAACGGTTGAAGTATTTTTTCCATAACATTGAAGTTGATGGGGACCATTAACTGTTTGGTTACCCATATGCTTCGAAATATTTTCTTTTATTGACAAGTTGAGGGTGAGTAAATAATGACAGAATTTTCATTTTTGGGTGAAATATCTCTTTAAGTAACAGCCCTGTAGTGTCTTATTATTCTTCTGGTGATTGAGTTTGGGTTCTTTGCCACTGTTGCCTTCTGGCTTGCTTTATTGGGGTCTGAAAGACACTTAACTTTCAGTAATTTATCAATATGACCGCACTGACTGACACAATCAGATGAAAACAATACTTGAACTGAATTAAGCTGGATGATGGGACTATTGTTTTCTGTGGAGCTGCTTTACATCAACACTGTTGTTGAACTGAACTGAATCAGCCCTGAACTGACTTGAGTTGAATAACAACATTGCTTATAGCTGATTAAATTCACACTGTTATGTTATCTGAACTGACTTTAGCTAAATAATGACACTGTTGTGTGTTGTCTTTTAGAGCTGCTTTAAATCTGAACTGTCTCCATAGCTGAGCTTCCATAATTAATTCTGCTGTTTCCTTGTTTATCTCTGTGAAGCTGCTTTGACACAAACGGTACAGTATAAAGCACTATGGAAATAAAGGTGACTTGACTTGACTATTCTGACTAGATGATTGATTGAATTTAAGAATTTGAGAAGCTACAAACATTTAATTAGGTTAGAAAAATGTGCCCTTAGAAATGTAAAAAATGCCCTTGGATTTTGTCACAGATGCAGGCACTATGGAATTTGAAATAATAGATGCAATTTGTACCTGAGGGGTGAGAAGCTGAGGCACTTGAGCACGTAGAGTAGGCTGGGCGGAGCTAAGAGGTGGCACTGGTGGCTGAGGGGGCGGGGCCTGCTGCTGCATGACCCGAGTTTGTGCTGCTCCGTTAGTGCCGAACATTCCATTCTGCATCTATAAAACAAAAGAGTGGGGGTGGGGATCAATACAAATGAAATGCTTTTATATGGCTGGATGCACTTAACGAAAAAAATCAGATAAATTTCAGCACAAATTTAAATCTATCTTGCAATGCAGCCTCTTAAAAAAATTAATGTGCTTTTAACATTGACCTGAACACAACGTCAAATTCTTCTGCCACTTTCAGATTAAAATAAACAACTAAAATAAATAAATATTCATTTCATATAAATAAAACATAAATGGAAGAATCAGTAATGTTTCAGTGTTTATATATATTTTATTATAAATTTCAAATAACTTAATTTCACCACTCCAGCCTTATCGTGGCTTTTTAACAACACAGGGCTCCAGACTGCGACTAAAACGGTCGCATTTGTGACCAAAAATATTAATTTGCGAGTGAAGTTTTTGCTGAGGTCGCCACTGCCGACTAGGCCCATATATATTTACATGTTATAACTTAAAAATTGGCATGTAATGCCTTTTTTCCTGATTGTTTTGCGATCACATCTTTTGTTATGTTCACGTATTAAAATTGAAACGATGCGCATCAAAGTTTTAGTGGAAAAAAGAGTTCCAAACAGTCCTCATCTCTGCCACACAGCAGCATTGTCACACACCTGCTAAACGCAGCTCAGTTGAACAGCGCGAGAGAGATCGTAATGATGGAGACGTGCGAAGTGAAAGTGCAGAAAAGCAGCGTCTATTTCGTGCACAACTTGAACAAACTACAACAGGTAAAGCTGTCAGCTGTGTGGATATTGGCAATATCGTTAACAATTCTCGTTTATAATCATTAATAATATGGCTTCTTCTTATCAAGATCTTAGTCTATGCTGTGTTCTGTTAATGCGATGTTAATGTTAATTCTGTTTCGATACTTTTTAATAAACAAAGTACCAGCTTTAAAATATTTCCAAATTCATAATGAAATTCAAACAATAAATGCAGTTTTGACGCTCTTTAAAGGGATAGTTCACCCAAAAATGAAAATTTGATGTTTATCTGCTTACCCCCAGGGCATCCAAGATGTAGGTGACTTTGTTTCTTCAGTAGAACACATCTGATGATTTTTAAGTCCAACCGTTGCAGTCTATCAGTCTTATAATGCATGGACATCAAATTTTCATTTTTGGGTGAACTATCCCTTTAATGCGGCAGACGAGATCGCTTTAGCGCCTCAGTTCAAGCGGCAAGTGAACCCATTTAATCTTTCTCTTTACTACTATAGCAAATAATATGAACATGAATTAACAAAAAGGTAGGCTATTTTATAAGAGAGCCTACAGTACAATTTACTGAAATGTCTCATGTAAAAGCTCATTCAGTGTTTCAAACTGTGGAAAATGTGTAAAGCTTGTAAACATTGCAACGTAATATACATTTACCTCTGAATACAGACTGAAAGTGTGAAAGACATACACTCTTAAAAATAAAAGTTCTTAAATGGTTCTTCACAGAACCATTTTTGCTTCCACAAAGAATTATTCAGTCAAAGGTTCTTTAAAGAACCATCTCTTTCTCAACTTTTTATAATCTGAAGAAATAAAGTATTTCAACTCAATTTTGAATTTCAATTCAAGTATTTCATTTTAAGTATGACAACATTTACAGGATGCATTGAGGAGGAGCCCAAACTACACTCAGTGGCCAAGTCGTGGCCTAATGGTTAGAGAGTTGGTCTCGTAACCCAAATGTTGTGGGTTCGAGTCTCGTACCGGCAGGGATTGTAGGTGGGGGGAGGGAATGTACAGCACTCTCTTCCACCTTTAATTCCTAGTATGGGTAACCATACTTGGCCTCACGTCACTTTCACTTCACTTCAAGTGATGCTTATGGTCCATGATATTGGTACAGATTCTGTATAATGAACAATTCTTTGTGACTGTATATTTCAAGTTGGAAAAGACATTTAGCTCCCACTTTAAGTGAACCTTAGTTCCCAGGTCATCTACAAGATGGATTAAAATGATGATAAAGTCAAGAAAAGATGAGACATAAATACATGACAGTATGACTGAAATGTTAGTTTTAAAAAAAAAAAAAAAAAAACATGTTTATTGTTATCAATGTTGCAAGCAGTTGTGCTGTTTATTATTTGTATGTACTGAAAGTAACTTTTTGTATGTCTTTTCTGTCATTTTTGGTCAATTTAAACACATGACAGTATGATTGAAATGTTAAAATGTAAAAATAAAAATAAAAAAAATAAAAAAAATAATAAAACACATTTATTCTGTGGCACCTAAAAAAATAATTTGGCGCCTAAGTTTTTTTACTCGATTTTTTTGTCTGGCGCCCTGCAACACTTAAAAAACAAAAATAAAATACAAAATAAGGAGTAAGGCATTATACCAGACAATGCAGCTTCATAGCTGCATCTAAATTTATAACTCTTGTCTGCTATGCCTATGTCCTTTGCACAGATTTCACAACACTCACCTGTCTGTTGTTCAAGTTTTGCATGGACAGGCCAGAGGAGACCCCACTCAATCCGTGGCTAGGGAGGCTGCTATTGGCCAGTGGGAGCTTGAGGCCAGGAGAAGGCATAAACGGTGAGGTTGAAGCATCATCTGACAGCCTACCGTCCTGAGAGACCAGAAAATATGTTGCAAAAACTAGTCGTAAAATTTACCTAGATCTCTCTACTCCAGTCCAGAAAATTTCCTGGGACTTAAAAAAACAAAAAACAACAACAGCAAAACAAACAAAAAACTATACCTTGTCTAGGAAGGGGGCACGATCCAGTGAGGGGTCTTTGGAGAGGTTTGTGGGTCGGCACACTATGGGCTTATTCATCCCATTACTGTAGTCTGACATGCCCATCCCCCGTTTGTCCAGTTCAGTTTTCTTCTCCAACAAAGCGCCTGAGGAAAAGGCAAGTACATAATCAGTGTTCTAGACCAAGACCATATGACTCACGGCATGTCTGTCTGCTGTTATGGGTTAACTTCAAAGTTTACTACGTACTCATGGCCTGATCCAGATTCATATTGTTGCTCTTTAGGGCTTCTTCTGCAGGATCCTTCTGTATCAGGTAAAAGAAAAATAATTGTTATGCTAAAAAAATATTTATTTTACATATCTTGTTAATGACTTAAGGAACAAGTCTTTTCAGAGTAAATGTTTATGGCTTCAACATACTGGAAAACCCATATCTGTAAGCTGCTTGATAAGTCTGGTCATAATCCAAACATCATCCTGCTTGTTGGAGACCTTGCCCTGTAAAGAACAAACAATAGCAATATTACATATGATATATATATAAATAGTTTACATAAACAGTTTCTTAACCACACAGTAAGCATGGGACATGACATTACACAACAGAGCACTCATGGCTTTAAAGGGGTCATATGATGCTTTTCTAAAGATCATTATTTTGTGTATTTGGTGTAACAGAATATGTTGACATGCTTTAATGTTCAAAAAACACATTATTTTTCAAATACTGTACATTATTGTAGGTCCTCTATGCCCCACCTCTCTCAAACGCTTCGTTTTCTACAAAGTCCGTCCTTCCGACAAGCGCAGTCTGCTCTGATTGGCCAGCTGACCCAGTGCATTGTGATTGGCCGAACACCGCAAGCACTCGTCGGAAACGTAACGCCCCTTACCATAATCGCGAGCTTCATCTTTCAAATAAATGTAAAGACAGAGCCCGAAAGGGGAACAGAGTCGCGTGACAGACACAGTGATGAAGCTGGTATGTGTTTGTGATGTGACCCTCTCTCTCCCTCCCTCCCTCTCTCCCCCGCTCTCTCTCTCTCTCTCTCTCTCGCACACACACACACGATGCACAAAACTCCGCATTTGAACAGTCAATAGCAAATACTTAAACTAATAACAAAACAGTAGCTGATTTTGCTTTCGCCTAGAAACACACAGCGTCTCCCTGACATGGCTGCATCAACACTAACTGCGGTTACTGAAACCACGCCTTCTTTCTTTGCGTGCACATTTGGGCGGCATTATGCAAATATTTCCACATAGTGAGGTAGATATGTGGGGGCGTGTTAGAACGAGCCGTTTTAGGGGGGCGTGGCAGAGTCTTAACTTTGATAAAGAATATCTCTTTGGTTTTGAGACTTTAGTCTTTGCAACTTCAGGGATCTTATCTATGCACAATCAGCTTGTAACACTCCAAAGAGAAAGGAAAACTTGAAATCGCATCATATGACCCCTTTAAATGGCTTACCCTTTGTGGGTCCTTCTTGGATTGACCCCAGGAGTTACAAGAGGAATCTTGGGATGTAGGACTGTTCCACATGTCACCATCATCAGCATCCCATTGGCCAGTGTTCATGCCAATCTCTTCCCCTCCTGATCCCCAGCCATCTTGCATAGATTTGGGACCTGGCAAAACACCAATGGACAAGACTGCTCATAATCAAGGCTGTAACCAGCATATACATTTTATTAGAGCCTGACCGATTTATTGTTTTGCCGATTTTATCGGCCGATATGAGCCTGTCGCAGATATATCTGCATTGGAGTATATATCCCACAGATATGCCACCGATATGAACATTTTTTACATAACATATAACGCAGATAAAATGCTTGTAAATGGTGTAATTACTTAGTTTGTCCAGCAGAGAGCACTCCATTGTTTGCTACTGGCGACCCAGGTCACTGTAGTGACACCAGTCAACCGTTTAAACCGTAATTTTACAAAAATACGAGAAAAATTTTTGTGTGCAAAGAAAAAAACGACTATATTCAACGATTTCTTCTCTTCCTGGACAGTCCTCCGCCGTTATCGACGTATGCGTGTGGTGCTGCTGACGTAGAACATGCATGCACTTCACCTTGTTCACAAGCAGAGGAAAGCAATGCGTATGCGTCGATAATTGCATGGGAGGACTGTCCCCAAAAGAGAAGAAACCGAATAAAGTCTTTTTTTTTTCTTTGCACACAAAAAGTATTCTCGTAGCTTTTTTAAAATTACGGTTGAATCACTGATGTCACATGGACCATTTTAACACATCCTTACTACATTTCTGTGCCTTGATCGTGGTAGGACCCTTGCTGTCTATGGGAGGGTCAGAGAGCTCTTGGATTTCATCAAAAATATCTTAATTTATGTTCTGAAGATGTTTGGATCGACATGAGGGTGAGTAATTATTGACAGAATTTTAATTTTTGGGTGAACTATCCCTTTAAAGGGTACCTATTATGTCCCTTTTTTCAAGATGTAATATAAGTCTCAGGTGTCCCTAGAATGTGTCTGTGAAGTTTCAGCTCAAAATACCCCACAGATCATTTATTATATAATTTTGAAAATGCCTATTTATTAGGGGTGTGCGATATGATGATTTTTGATCGTGGACGATAAAAATTTCTCCACGATCTGCTTTTGAAGAAATATCGTAGTATCGTGCTACAGCGCACATTCTATCAGTTACAGTTCTGGTGCCTCCGTCTCAAGATACTGTACAATGCGACATCACATTCACTTCAGTGTTAACTCGGCGGTAGAGTTAATTTCACAGGACACTGCACTTACTCGCAATCGCAAAAGTACATTATTTGCATGTGCTTTAAAGCCTTGCCGGTTAAATGTTTCATTCGCACTCTGGTCTGACGTGCGTTTTTTCTGAGCATGTATACCCGAAGCGCGCGCACACTAAAAAGCCTGTCAAACAGTGCCTGATTACTGAACTAAGTTATCTTTTGCGCTAATACTGTCAAAACACACAAGGTTTACATATAGACTCAGTTGGTTATGTCTAAAATGAAAGTAAACTGTTAAGAGAGAAATGGATACGTGCCTGTATATTAGATGTGCAGGACTTAAAGGGACAGTATTAAACATGCAGCCGACGGTAATTAAAGGCATAGTTCACCCTAAAATGTAATTTCTGTCATTATTTACTCACATGTTGTCCCAAACCTGCATTAATTTCTTTCATGTGCTGAACACAAAAGAAGATATTTTGAAGAATGTGGGTAACCAAACAGTTGCTGGTACACACTGAACTAAGTTATCTTTTGCGCTAATACTGTCAAAACACACAAGGTTTACATATAGACTCAGTTGGTTATGTCTAAAATGAAAGTAAACTGTTAAGAGAGAAATGGATACGTGCCTGTATATTAGATGTGCAGGACTTAAAGGGACAGTATTAAACATGCAGCCGACGGTAATTAAAGGCATAGTTCACCCTAAAATGTAATTTCTGTCATTATTTACTCACATGTTGTCCCAAACCTGCATTAATTTCTTTCATGTGCTGAACACAAAAGAAGATATTTTGAAGAATCTGGGTAACCAAACAGTTGCTGGTCCACCTTGAATTTGATAGTAGGAAAAAAAAAATACTACGGAAGTCACTGTGGACCAGCAGCTGTTTGGTTTTCTACGTTCTTTAAAATAGCATTTATGTTCAGCAGAAGAAAGAAACTCATTCAGGTTTAAAAAAAACTTTTGAGTAAATGATGGTATAAATATAAAACACTGACAGAATTGACAGACAGATGACAGAATTTTTATTTTTGGGTGAACTATTCCTTTAACGTTAATAAAACAACAAAATGCAAAGAGAAAAATCACTCACTATTCTTGACCGAAGAACTTTAATATAATTGCTTTAGAAATCAGTCTATATAGTGTTTTATTTTTATATTTGTTCATTCAATTTCTTGAATGCTCCTGCTAAATACACCTATTGTACCTAAAAATAAAACACAGTTTGTTTTATTTGTATATTATGTGTATTTGTAATGTGTTTATTTGTTCTTATTGTTTAATAACAGAGATAAAATAATGACAAAGATTTTTGTCTTATTATGTGTAGTTGTAATGTGTATCTTTGTTCTTATTTTTTACTAACAAAGATAAAATAATGACAATAAAGATTTTTATCTTCGCCCACCTTGGCCTAAATATCAGCAATTTTTTTTATTTTGTTACCTTTATTTTGATTTATAGGGATTTAAAAAAAGGAGCGGGTGGATTTTTATGATTTTAGGGTGGTTGTGTTCACACACTGCCAACACACATTTATGTTCAAACAACATGTACAAGTTAATTTCAGTGGCACCAGGGTCACCAAACGAATCTGCAAACATAATGACAGTTTTCAAACAAGCTTCTCAAATACTGCCCCGTTCTGTCACTGGTTGGAAAAACAGATAGCCCTGGCCCAAACCCACACCACTGGTTCTGTCAGTGTTTGCTTGTCAGGCTGGTTGAGATGTTCAAGCAAACAGCAATTTTTTTTAAATGCCAGAGAGCCACAGAATTTATATTTTATAATACAAAGTTGTCTCAGCGTGTAATATGGTATAGCATAAAGTATTTAGCAGAAAAAAAAACAAACTTCACATTTACAGTGAAGTAATGCAATCAGTACTTGATTTATTCAACCACCAGAGGACAGTATAGTTTAACTTTATCATCAAATGGCAACAAAAAGAAACATAAATTACATATTTGAATACAGCACATTTAAGTATCAACAATGTCTTAGTTTCCAAACTTACCTTCCTGACAGGAGCTTGATCCAGCAGGTGCATTTCCTCTGCCATAAGGTCCACTGGAGTCATGGCCACCTTCACCCCATCCCCCACAGCCCCTAGAGGGCTGGCCCCAAGCTGAAGTTCCATTGCCCACTGAAGAGTTAGAATTGGCTGGCTCGCCCCATGAAGAGGGTTCTGAGTTTGGCTGTACATTAGGGAGCTCTCCCCAGCCTGGTAATTAAAATACAGAAAATAAAATGGGGTTTTTATGTCCAAATAATCAATAAATTATCAAAATAGCATCAGTTATCAAAATAATTGTCCTACTTGTTTTGTATAATACAAAAGAAGCTTAACAGAGCACTGCATCAAATTAAGTCATCAAATTATTACTAACTGAAAACTTAGCACAAACAGACACTAATGATACACTGTAACAGAAATAAAGATATTATGGGTCAAGCTCTCAGGAATATGGAAAAATCAGACTTTAAATTTCAATATTTAAAAAAATGTATCCCACATTGTTGCCAGAGTTGGACAAAAAAATCCTGAGTATGATAACAGGGCGTCTAGGCCTAAAACGCAGCAGTCATAGGCATTTAATTCCTGGCTCAAACCTGAACCAGCTGGCAGGGGAGGGGCAGCAGAACGCACACTTAAGCATCTAAACTAGTGGATGTTTTTAAAAAAATTTTTTATTACAATGGACAACAGAGATGGCACTAACCTTGACTTCAACAATCTCAGCATATTTTACTAATGTTTGCTAGATGTATAGAGGAATAAAATGAGCTAAAATTCAGAGAAAAATATATGCATTCTCTTACCTGGGTTCACCACGGGCATTCTGTTGAGAGGAGATTCACCTTGATTGGGTGATCCATTGTTGTTGCTACCACTGACATGGTTCTGAGTGGGACCTTGGCTGTGGTGTTGGTGAGGCTTGCTATTGTTGTTTGGCCCAGTGAGGCTATTACTGTTGCCACTGTTGCTGGTTCCTGGATGATTTTGGGAGTTATTCCTGTCCCACATGTTTACACTCTTGCTGTAAGCACTGGGGTCACCCCAGGTGGAGGTCCCATCATCAATTTCCATTTTGCGACGAACAGAATAAGGAGAGGGTTCTTCCCAGCCTGTGGCCTCATCTCCCGGCTCCTGTCGCCCTCCTGATGCCCAGCCAGAGTTGCTCTGTTTCACAGAATTTGGGCTGCTCCATGATCCTATGCCTCCAGCTCCACCGTTGTCACATGTGGATTCCTGAAGTTTTCCACCCCAACCTTGGGCTGAACCATTGGAATGTTGAGCATCACCCCAACTACCACCCTGTGCTGGTGCTGCTTTACCCCACCCTCTCTGTGTTTCTTTCCAGTTTCTGTTGTCAGTGTCCCAAGAGGAACTTCCAGAGTCATTCTTTCGCATTTCTGAAGGGTCACTCCACTCTCCACTATTCCCACTGCCACTACTTCCCCAGCCTGAGGAAGTTTTGGTTCCATTACCCCAACCTTGTGTTTTCTTCTGAGAAGTACCATCATCCCAGCTAGGGGACTTTTCCTCAGCCCAGGATTGGCCATTACAGCCACTGGTATTGGGACCTTCAGCAACAGGATCACCCCAGCCACACTGGGATCCATTGGGAACCTTTTTATTTGCAGGAGGTTCCCCCCATCCACTGTTAGGCTGAGAAGAGGCTGAGACTGATCCTCCCCAGCCTGCATTTGGTATGGCCCTGCAAGATCCCTCGCTCTTGCTTGTCTCGATTCTAGGAGGTACACTGAGGTTGGGACTGGCACATCCAGGAGGAGGTGGTGCAGGTCCAGCTGAAGGTGTGTTGGAGGAAGACCCCCAGACCTCAGTCCCTGCACCATTCTTTTTGTCTGGACTTTCTTCCATTTCCCAAACAGTGTGTTGGCGAACTGGAGTCTGTCCCCAGCCTGTGTTGCAGAGGACACGTGGGTCCAAGTCCTGCCTTGGGAGCAAAGGGGCCAAATCATCACTTGAGGACCTTTCTCTTCTTCTTGGGTGGCCCTCACTACTGTCCCTGCTGCCCTCACTTGCTGGAGTATCAGGGCCCCAGGAACTCATATGGTCCTGGGAAGGACCATCATTTACATCCCATCCTGTACCTTCAGTGCTTGGTTGTTTGCCCCAGTCACCCCAGCCACCACCACTGCTAGCTCTTCCCTGCCCCCAAGAGGAGACGCCTGCAGAATCCCAGCCCGAGTCCTTTGATTCTCCATTTTTGGCATCGCCGTTGCCCCAGAAGGCAGTTCCATCTTCGCTGACAGGCTCAGTAGGTGACTGACTGAGGTTTCCTCTCCAGCTGTTCACTGGACTCATTGCCTCTGGTTTACTGTTATTTGGTCCATCAGTTTTAAGGTTAGGAGGTTTCATGTTGAAAGATACATTTGTGGGTGACTGATGCTGTTCTGGGACATCCGGGTTGCCCCATGCACAGTCCCCTACAAGGTTTCCATTGACACAACCAATGCTACCATTTCCATTGGTGCCATGAGGTGGTGCCACTCCTCCTTGGCCACACATACTGAGTGAAAGTGGATTTGAGCAAACCATGCTACTAGGGCCTGACCCTACCCCAGGACCCTCATGTCCAAGTGCTGGCCAAGCAGCAGGGTTGGCACTGGGATTTAGGTTCAGATTAGAGGCACCCCAGTTGGACTGCCCTCTACTGCCCATGGACAAGTCAATCTTTCCCTCCGAGACCCAGACCCTGGTAGGGCCACTTTGACTAGAGACCATACTAGAAGAGAGATTAATGCTGGCTTTGCTGATTGGGTAATGACCCTGCTGGCTAGCTCCTGTAGCCATAATAGTGCTGCTACTGTTGCTGACGACCTCTGATGTGCGTTCAGCGTTCAAGGTGCATTCTGGTGTCTTGTGGCTCTTGCCGTATGTATTGGAAGGCCAAGTGTCGGTGTCGTTACAGTTAAAAATCACTTTATCCTGGTTGCTGCTGTTGCTTTTGCTGACTGGGATGCTCCAAAGACAATTCTCATGCTGGGCTCCCAGTCCACTTTGATGGGGAAGACCTGTAAAATTAAAACACAGGGTGGATTTTATTATAGCAAAAAGAGATAAAAAAATATACATGACACTATTTATCTTAAAGGGGTCCTATTATGCTTTTTCACTTTTTGAATTTTAGTCAGTGTGTATGTTTGGGCATAAAAAAAATCTACAAAGTTACAAATCTCAAAGTCCACTCCAAAGGGAGATATTTCGTTTAAAAAAAAAATCCCTTTTCAAGAACTACAACGAACGGCTCGTTTGGACTACAGAGTTGTTTTCCGGGTTTTTTTGATGTCACAAAGCGGACAATTAGAATATCATTAAAATAATTACCGCCTACGGAAATTCGAATGGTTGGGTGGTGGGGTGGGGAGGGGCGAGGTCGTGGTTTAAAATGCTTGGTTGAGTGAGTGCTTCAGACAAGACGACGAAGAAAAAGTGCTTCATGTTTTGTAATATGTAAAGTCATTCAAAAATAACTCTGCAGAATTTACACTTCAATTATTAGACTACAGTGTTTCCCATACTTTGAGTGCGGTTTTTTTTATATCACTGTATGTCTGAAGGAAACCGACTGTCTTCATAAAATTGTTTTTCAATTTTTCATTTTCATTTAATCTTGCATGTAATGTCTGATAAAGCAGTGTTTTTTTGAACAGAGCGCTGCTTTGTGTACAGCCGTTACCGGGGAAACCTTGATCTCTATCACACCAACAGCACCTCCTGCTGGCAGAGAATGAGTTTGCATATATATGCCGCCTGGGAAACACTGGACTATGGTATACATAATTCAACTGTATAACAGTTTCACTGCAATTCATGTTATAATGTTAGAATTAAATAACAATAAAAATAATACATATGCACTTATCTGTACATAGTAAATGCAGTTATTTTTAAGCGGTTGTTGACATCCTATCTAAAATGTGATTTAGCAAAAAAACAAACAAAAAAAAAACAACAATAACGTTACCACTCTCATATGTCTTGCAATATCTGTGCGTGCAAAGGTTCTGCGCGATCCTCTTGTTCAATATTCTCTGGGTCTGAATCCGGCTCAAATTGATATGGCAATATTGATGCCATCCTTTACTAAACTTGCTGCTTTGGCAAGGGACGGGGCAGTGCTGAAACACTGTCTAAGCTGTTCGCCAATCACAACGCACTGGGATAGCTAACCAATAATCACATCACATTTCGTTTTTCGGAAGGCGGGCCTTCATCAAACCCGGAACTAATCGAGCCGTTTGTGCCAGACTGGGGAGAAAGGTATTGTAATAATGTAAATTATGTAAAAAAAAAAAAATGCGTTTTTGGAACCACCAAGCATGAGAGCATGTTCTAGTACACCCCCAAAACAAATTCAAGACATTGAAAAAGAGCATAATAGGACCCCTTTAAAATAATACCAAGGGATATTATTTTTTATTTTAATTTTAGCATCTCCATCACTAAAAGGGAAGCTGAGGTGGAACAGTGTTCATTTACTGGAATGAAACCAAGACAAGCTCGTCATTCATCATTCCTTGTGGTCTGCCAAGTCCCCACAAAAATTAAGCTTCACCAACATGTTCCACGGGTACTCAAGAGGATGCATACTAAACCAATATGTACACGTTTCTCTCTCACTCTCTCTCACACACACAGCTTTACTTCTTTCCAGCTATAGTCAATCATAAGCCAGCAGGTAATCGATGGTGTGCAAATTATGGTAGAGAGCAGAAAGAGGGCATTGATCTACAATGCAAAAGCAAGTGCAATCTCCACAACCACTGAGAGCGTTCCTTAGAAACAGTACGCACATGTATTATCCACCCCCTTAAAGGGGCATATGGCAGCTAGGCTATATGATTCACTGCATAAATCAAATATGGTGCCCATGACTAACCTAATGTTGAGTTAATAACATGTTGTACGTTTTTTATCCATTTCCTTGTTGAGTGCCTTCTTAAGCAACCAGTGTATTCTTTGTAAATGAATTTGCTCTTTTACTAGAATGAGACTAAGACTTTAAATATAATTTTCTGTGTCAGCTCAAATAGATGTGGGGTTTATGATATTGCCTAGCCACAATACTGCCAGTGCCTCATAAAGCAGTTCTTCCATCTATACATTTATCCCCTTATTTAGCACAGCCTTATCACACAGGCTATAGTGCATTTCAACATCAACCATGCAACCACTGCTTAATTTTGCATTATCAACAAAGTAACAATTGAGCTGAAATGTCATTAGACTGACTTGGCATCACTGGCACAACTGCAACATTTGAATAATCTGACATCTGAGGTGTAGTGTTTTCATACTAACAGAAAGGCTGAATAAGCCTTTCACCAAACACTGATATGTTTGTTGAACAACATGTCAAATATAGTGAATCTGACAAGAAAGAAACCAAATGTTTCTTTTTTTTTTTTTGATGGAGCTCAGACAATCCAGCGACTTATTCTCCTGTAGCCAACAGCTCTCAGGGACTCCATTTTATCAGAGCTGAAATGCAGCCAAGAGAACAAGGCTGCTGTCTACAAGTCTGTCTCTCTCACTTTCATTCCCTTTTTCACTTTCTCCTCACACACCCTCCTCTGCTTGCTCTCGCTATTAGTCACATTCTCTCCCTACAGAGAGAAAGCAAGAGAAAAAAGGCTGCATGATAATTTAACCACACATAAGGCAGAGGCTTTTTCCTTTCACCTTGTTACTTGAGCACCCTGGACAAAACAAAACAAAATAGAAGCCACAGGAAGTGGGAGTTTATATACCTAGAAAGTGGCTCCACATTACTAGTCTCAAAAAAGCGAGATAAAAATGTTGTGACCATTCGACACCAACTTACTTCTGCAACTACTGCCTAAGAGTCTTTATATGCAACATGCTGCCGCTGCCTGTAGTACCTCTGTCTTAAATGGAACAATAATTTGTTGAACAATTATTTGTGTTTCTGTTTTTCATCCTGGTGAATGCCCAGAAAGTTTCCAAACTTTGGAAAATAACAGCAGACCCAAAAGGAAAGAAAAAAACTGAGATGTTTACCTAACCAATTTTGATTTTCTTAAAACTTTTGCTTTAATACAGTCTACAATTACAGCTTTCCAGTGCCAGACTTTCTCTAGCCAAAGTCTCAGTGACGTAAAAGACTTTTGTCTGAAAATAACTTGCTTTCATACTAATTCTGTTCTCTGGATCAAAGGCCTCACTTCTTCTCAAGAGCGGAATGGCAAACATGTTTTAAAAGCTCATTAGTCATGTTTTCCACTTGTCAAAGTCAGATCACAGTATTCTTTTAGAAGAACGCTGAGAGAAAGAAGAAAGAATTAGACTGAGTGACAAAAAAAAGAGAAAGAGAGAGAGACCCAGACGGGTATCAGCTGGGGAGACACTGTGCTAATGAAGCCACAGAGGGGGCTGGCATGTGAGACAGGGACCACCTCTAGTTTAGACATGGATGAGATCATATCTGTAACATAACTCAAGCACCACCCTGCTAATTTAGCATGTCCATGCCTTTATACCTGTCTCAATAATGCCTGTTCTATAACAAAACTAATCAAATCTAACTGCATGACTACAGCATACAGCACTTATATTGACAAATTCCACAATTGTGATTTGAACTGTTAAATGATATAACATCTCATATTCTGATGCTTTAAATATCTTAAAGGTGACATATCATGTAAATCTGACTTTTCCAGGTTTTAAGTGCTATAATCAGGTCCCCAGTGCATCTACCAATCAAGGAAATGTGAAAAAGATTAACCCAGTAACTTTGTTTTGGTAAGCTTTTTTCTGCAAGCGTTTGAGAAAACGAGCACGTCTGATTTCGCTCCCTTGGTGACATGGCAAAAGGATCTCATTATAATATTACCGCCCCTTAATCTGTAAGTTTACACCCACCGCGCCGTTATTGTGTTTTCATAAGCGCAAATGGTGTATTAGTTCTAATGCCATGGCGAAAGTTTGAGCAAAACATGCAAAAACAGCGTGTTTCTGCTTCCACTCAAAGTAGGCATTTCAAAATGATATAATAAATGATCTGTGAAGTATTTTGAGCTGAAATTTCACAGACACATTCTGGGGACACCAGAGACTTATATTACATATTGTATAAAACACATCTTTAAAACTAAAGAACAAAAAGTTATTAAAATCACACGAGCAGCTCTCAAAACTTGTTCTTCTACCAAGAACTGGAACTCTTTCAGCTGACCCAAAAGAGGAGAGAACGCAGTATTCTTTGTATTTACACTGCACATGGATTGAAAGTGGACTTAGATCCCTTTTATGTTCTCTTTAGTTGTAATATTGTCTCCATCTACTTTCCAAGAACAGATTTCTTTATTTATTCATTTATTATTAACATGCTGTGCTATTGTTTGCACAGTACAACCCTCTCTGGAAGGACATCTTTGACAGTTGAGATCTTTTTTTGAGTGTCCAGTTACGACATTTACATTTATGCATTTAGCAGACGCTCTTATCTAAAGCAACTTACATTGTACTCCAGTTAAACATTTGATCAGTTCTTGCTTTTTCTGGGAATCAAACCAATGACCTTGCCATTTCTAGCACCATGCTCTGTTTGAGCTACAGGAAGGCTGCATTTGTCAATTAAGATGCAGAGTAAAAATGGCCAAACTTAAAAACCCATAGAAAGACAACTGACTGTCTTTGAATGCAGCAATATATCTTGTGTAAATGCTCCACAGAAATGTGTCTGATCAGGGCCAGGTAAAAACAAAACCACATAGAGCTTCTCTAAGATTTATTTACTAATTATTATTAAAGGGAAACAATTATTAAAAAATTTAGTTCTGCACATCCCAAAATTAAACCATAGGTTTTGCAGTTCAAAAGGCCATTTCCCAATTTCAAATAAACTTGTTCTCTGCTTAACTTGGATTTTTGATGGTGTTTGAATCCCAGAAGCACACACACCTAAAATATTAATTAGCAGAAAATCAAATGCATATGAAACAGTGAAGACAATAATGATTCAAGAGTTGACAAAGCCATTAGGAGCCATGAAACAGCTGGTGAGCCCGTTCCCAGGGATTCCCCTCTGTCCAAGCTCTGCTCTTCCACCTGCCATTAAACCAGATTGGAGTGAATCGCAAACACTCTCAGTCATCAACCAGAGGGGAGGGGCCCAGTAAACAATAATTGCAAAAAAACAGTAGAGACAAGAGTCCCTCAACCATGCTGCTCCCATGACCTCGGGCTTAGAACGAGACTTAAGAGGTCAATGGCAGGCTTTGTTAGGGCGTAGCAGGGTGGGGGACACAATCCCACCCTCAGTCTTTAAATCATAGCCACTCTACACTTCTACATCCCAGCTGGGACATGAGGAGGAATACAATCTCTCCATCAAAACATCAAATGATAAAAATATACCACAATTCATCTCTATTCGCAGACCTGACATTGGTCAAGTGAAAAGCCTGTCAAAATAAATATCTTAGTTTCTCCTTCAAAAACAGAACATGATTCTCACCCGTGTGCCGTTTGCTGGTGGGCGTCTCGGGAGGAGAGATGACCCCGGACTGAGTGCAAGCAGACATCGGGTTCAGAGCGCCTGTAGGTAAAGGTTGACCCCTCTTCAGTAGCTGCCTCTGCTCCTGCTGTCGGAAGCGTGGAGGAACCTCTCTGGGCACATATCGGGGACTGGGCTGCTGTAATGGAGGTAAATGCTGTTGGAGGGAATTACAAGGGCTACGCTTGCCATTGCTGGTGGTGGCAGTAGAGGGTACAGGCAGGTTCAGGGTCAGAATGGGGCTTGAAGGGATGCTGGGATTGGGTTTAACAGAGTCTGGCACTGCAAGAGAAGTGGAAATTTAAAGACAAAATCCAAATTTAGATAAATGAAGTTATAGAAATAAGTGGCAATATATCAAACTACAATAAAATGCCAATCATCTTATTTATAGTCTTTGTTACATTTTTTAAGCGGCACCACAGAAGATTTTTTTTAAATTTTTGTTAAAAATTAGCAAAATGTAACTACTGAACGAGTACATATATATAAAAAAAATAAGGTTATAAAAATTCATATTTTGGCATTATCCTGATTCACTGTGCCTAAACTATTAATTTACATTTTGAGCTGTCAAGTCAGATTTCAAATTTAGTGCCCATGTCATTCAATATTGTTTGTCACATCCATGTGCACAGAATACAGTCTGACTTAGGGATATGCCGGTATCAAATTTTCATGCTGCGATTAATTGCTAATGCTTTTATCACGGTATACGGTATTATCACGGTATTGAAATTTAGTTTTAAAAAAGTGCTGTCATAATACAGTATAACAGGTTTAATAACTTTTTTCTTATAACAAAAATAACTGAACATTTAAATGCAATAAAGCAATACAGAAAAATGTATAAAGTTAAAAGTTTTACACAGATTAAAGTGCAAAAGAACTATAAAGAGCAACAGGTATCACTTTACAATAAGACCTCATTAGTTAACCTTAGTTAATGCATTAACATTCACAATGAGCAATAGCTACATTTGCTACAGAAGTTATTAATCTTTGTTTAAAAAATACAAGTCTTAGATCATGTTAGCTCATTAAATAACACAGTTGCAACTTTCGATTTTAACAACGTGTTATTAAATATTGGAATACCTAAGATTAATGAATGTTCAGAAGAATTTTTCATTGGCAGTAGGGCTGCACGATTAATCGCATGCGATATTTAACGCGCATCTTATCAGTAAAGCCGGTTCTGTAATCAGCGGTGACCGAACAATAAAGAATCAAAACACTTTCAAACAATATCTAGGGCATGTTGTAGTCCAGATTAAAATGTAAAAAAAGTTTGAAAATAAATAGCCTATTATGTCTAAATATTTAAGTATTTGGTATCAAATACACAATCTAAATGGCTGTTTAAATAATTTAAACACCTTTCAGAAACAGAAAGTAGAGCAGCTGCTTTGTTTACAGGGTTTACGGGGTAACGGCTGCATTTAAATGAATTATTATTATTATTTCTGCAGTTTAGCGCCATCTGCTGTCAGAGAGTGAAAGTGCGCTTTCTTCCAGAGCGTCTCTCACATGTTCCGCCATGTGCTTCTTGTCCGCGCTAGTTTACTCAGAGTGCGCACCTGTCTTTCACGCAGCATACAGCAGTGTTGTGCATTTTGACCAGTTGATGGGAAAAGTATTCTTAAAATGCATTCAAAATTCTGAATAATTTGTAATATATAATTATTCACAATATATATATATTTAGAAGTGCCCACAATAACAATATCGTGCATATTCATTACCGTGATATATCGCATTACCGAATACTGGCACAAGTCTAGTCTGACTACAATATAGCATGTGTGGATGCAGCTTGTTGTTACAACAAGTAGTGTTGTTTCAACTAGTCAGCTAGCTAGCATTGAACATTTCCAGTTATGAACAGCAACCCTGGTTGACCTTTTGGGGAATCACTCATTCAAAACAAAAAGAATGCTTGAACTCCAGAGAGTCAAAAGGGGAAAGCCACAGAGCTTGTGCCCAAAAAAAAAAAAAAATAGATCCGAACCACAACGTTTTTTTTTGGTCTAAATTAGTTTTGATATGGTGATCATATATGAAAATCTTGGCATTAGCTTTCCTAGGCATATTCTTGAGAATTCATGAAAGAAACATCAAGATCTGTTTCATGAACGAAAATCATTTTGATGATCATTTCAAAGAAGCATTTGTTCAACTTTGCAAAATGCTCTAAATAATTTGCTGACGAAACAGAATGATCCAGTACTTAATATTAACTGACCAATTCAATGGTCCAGCTGCACTGGTTAAAGGGATAGTTTAAAAATGAAAATGAAAATTCTGTCATCAATTAATCCTCATGTCATTCCAAACCTGTGCATCTTACTTTTTTTGTAAAACACCAAATAGGATTTTTTTTTTTGCGTTAGCTGATTTTGTCCATACAGTAAAGGTTAATTTGATTCAATGGGATTTTGTGATAGAATTTTCACTTTGGGGTTAATTATTCCTTCCTTAATTATTCTTTATTTAATTCACTGTAAAGGAAGATCATCATTAAATAACTGTTTAAATTTCATTTTTGTTTGTGTCACAGATCTATCAAATGGCATCGGAACTTCTGGAATTTAGCACTCATATTTATTGCACTTTTGTTTCCTTTTAAAGCTTGAAAAGTTCAAACCAGTGATAAGTACATGATTCAAACTTTTATTACTGCTTCAAAGTCTAAATGGCAAAAACCTACACAGAAAATATATTATTTTAAATAAATAAACAAACATATGTCAATGGCCTGTGCATATTCAGAAAGAGATCTCCTCAACAGTGTTTAATATGAATGCTGTAGAGCAGTGGTTCCCAAACTTTTTGCAGCGTGCACCCCTTTCTAGTGTTTGACACGTCAAGCACCCCCACCACCGTACTCCGGTTAAACACCACATTTTTTTACTGCAATACAAGTATAAATTCAAGTATTCACTGTATACAGGGCTTGACATTAACTATTTTGCTCCCCAGCCACTGTGGCTAGTGGTTTTCCAAAATTACTAGCCACTCAGCGTTTTCACTGGCCACAATTTTGTTGCTGGAAAATTACGTTTTATATGACTAAAGTTACTGCATACTAAAATTAATTTGAATTGATTTCCAGGTCTTTTTTTTTGCCTATAAAAAGGGCATTTCCCCCTAACATTATTAAATGCATGTGTCATCTTTCATATCAAATTCTTACATTTTATTAATAATTACAATTAATACAATAAGTCTCTATAGGGCTGTTACCAATCAAATGAAATCAGTATTAAAACCAAATTTTCCACTGCTGGAGAAACAGAAGCAGCTGAAGTGGCATTTAGATGCATTTACACATACAATTTAATAAAGCTGAAATGTAGCATGAATGCATTAACACTGCAAAATTACAACAGCATAAATAATGCTGTGAGCTTGGTGTTTTACATCAGGTTTTTTTATTTACAAATATGAAAAGTTGTAAAAAATACACAAAAAAAGTTGCTTTTAAATTTGAAAGTAACCCGCCAGCAGGTGGCAGCAAGTTGACTGTCTTAATGAGTGAGTCATTGAGGCATTCAAACGATTCGTTCAAACGATTTAAAATCAATGTTGAATTTACAATCGTACCGATTTTCGGGGAAAACTGCACTCTCTTAGTCGTGTCATGTTAATTAATTAGGCTAGGCTTTATGTAATAAATATAAAAACTACATTTTTTACCGCAGTATGTTTCTTCTGTGTGCAGTTGTGTTCATTTGTTTCAATTTCTCCATGAGATTGTCTCACGTGAGTCTCAACTGCCGCGACCTATAAAAAACTACATTTTTTATCATAGTATGTTTCTTCTGTGTGCAGTTGTGTTCATTTGTTTAGATTTCTCCATGACATTGTCTCACATGAGTCTCAACTGCCGCGACCTTGTTACTATTGATTATCTATTATGAATTGCCGTTTACACCAAGTGTAATAAAATCAGAATCATTCTCGCCGAAATTTTGGTGCCTCCCTAATTCGATGTTTTAATAAGATCAGATTAGTTGTCCGGTCGGGCAACTAAAATTCTCTTTCACTTGCCCCTTCAAAAAATGCACACAGATCATCAAAAGCATTCTCTCGCGCACCCCTGCTGGTCGGTCTGTGCACCCCTAGGGGTGCGCGCACCCGAGTTTGGGAGCCGCTGCTGTAGAGGAAGAGGAGTATGTGGCAGTCCTCGACCTTTGACCACAAACCACTCAAAGAAAAAAAAACTGTCTAAGCTCTATTGTGCTGTGCATCTCATTATTGTTCAGAAAACATTTGGAAAAGCTGCATGCTGCAGTGACTAAAGACTACCAACAATAGCAAGTCCCTTTGCCAGCCTACGATTAATTTTCACGATTTCCAGGGTATTCTGGGTTTAACCCCAAAGTGAAAATTCTATCACAAAATCCCATTGAATCAAATGAACTTTTACTGTATGGACAAAATCAGCTAAAGCAAAAAAAAAAAAAAAATCCTGTTTGGTGTTTTACAAAAAAGGAAGATGCACAGGTTTGGAATGACATAAGGATTACACAGGAGGGCCATCTGGGGCAAGGTTCTTTGAGAAGTTTACACACAATGCTCAGGAGAAAAGAACAGGATTAACATCAGCCTCAAGCACTGAGCAGCTCTGGGAAGAGTTACTGTAACTCATCCAAGGTTTTGGGTTAAAGATAGACACAGTTCGAAGAAATGCTTCATGCCAAGATGAGCCATTTATAACAGCCTGAATGGCAGATTTGCCTTAGGAAATTAAATATGGAAATTCACACAATGGCAAAAATAAAACACGATCAAACTGCCTCATGCAGATCTTTGCACATTTAAAAAACGAAAGCCTTGAATTTGTCTCGCAGTTTGTGTCTAGTGTGTGGGATCAGGAGATACTTACTAACCAAGCAAAGAACTCTTAATGTTTTCCAGTTGTGAATTGAATACAGAGATCCCCTGGAGTCATTTAAAAACAGAGAGCTGCTCAGAGTCAGAGCTGCTGGCCGCTGGCTGAAGATGGTGACGCACATCTATGATTACATTCTGCTCAGCGTGCCTATCCATCGACCATGCTTCCAGCCAATCAGGATGCAGAACAGTCTTGCCTGTCTCTTTCTCTTCTGTACCCTTCTCCTTCGCACATTTCCCCTCCTCCTCTACCCTTTCCCTCTCTCCATTCTCTCCTCCATCCCCCACAGCCTGTTCGACTCGTTCATTGTCCCTATTGTTCAAAGTGCTTGTGAATTCATTACAGGAAGCAGATGGACACTGGGACCACGAGATCTTCACACTGGCAATCTCAGACAGGCAATTTGCTGTGGGGCCTCTCTCATTCCATCTCTTCCTGTCTGCTTCAATCTTGTGTTCCATCTACAGCTCCATCTCTCTTTCTCTCTCTCTCAAAATCACACATAAGTAAGCACATATGTATGGCACCACTTCTCTTTAAAGTGTTCAGAAGCTGGAGAAGAAACGGAATCTTTAATAAATGTATTACTGTATATGTCTGATGTGTTAGGGGTGGGAATCATCAGGGACACTGGCAGAAAAATATTATATCAGTATTAGGGTCATGAAATAATGGTGTTTTTTTTATGTTAACAATTGTTTGCATGTGTTTCCTTCTTTTATTGTCACATCAGTAAAGGCCCCGATATACTTCAAACGAAATCGAAGAACGAACTGAAATAACGAAATTTCGAACAAAATCAGGCCGAAACAAAGTTCGTTTTGGCAGTTCGAAACAGCTCACCAAAACGAACTTTTTGGGGGAGTTCGTTTTGCCTCCTAAACACCTTTGAGCTACCATTGGTCAGTGGCGATTACGCAGTCGGTGGGTGTGTTCTGGAACTCTGCCTTCTTTGACGTGCAATTTTTTCCCCCCCGGTTTGTTTCTCATTCCACGGAGGCCAGACAGGAGAACACATCTCTACGACTATCTTGCGGGCTGTGCACGGTCCAATCTTGAATGTTTCAACCACACTTTTTTTTGCGTGGCCCCACAAGCTAGTACTCGGAGTGTCAAGGCCAGTCTCTCCGTAGTGGAAATCTGTGTCCTGTGCGTTTTTGCATGTTTCACATATGGCGATACCCTTTTCAAGAGATCGTCAAACCGCGCGGTCCAATTTTGAATGTTTCAACCACACTTTTTTTTGCGTGGCCCCACAAGCTAGTACTCGGAGTGTCAAGGCCAGTCTCTCCGTAGTGGAAATCTGTGTCCTGTGCGTTTTTGCATGTTTCACATATGGCGATACCCTTTTCAAGAGATCGTCAAACCGCGCGGCGCACATTCTGAAGTATGAAAAATGCACTTCCTCATCTGTGCTCCGCATTTGCTGAATTAAAACGGCAAACTCGCCATCATTCTTTGTTTTCGTTAAGTGGACGCACATACCATCTACGTCGCTTGTTCTTTTTCTTTGCCATTGAATAGATCAATGCTACTGCCAGATGTTTACGAAACTGTTCTTCTCTCACAGCCGCCATCGTTGTTGTGTTTAGGGGGTACACGCGGACGGTGTGACACGTGTTTACAACCCCGCCTCCGCCTCTTTTTGCCCTCAAACGAAGAACGAAGAAGAACTTCGTTTGAAGTATATCAGGGCCTTAACAGTCTGGCTGCAGTTGAACCCGCTAATTTCCCTCTAGTTTCCTTCTAGATTACCAGAATTCCATCTGTCAGTTCAACAAATATGAAAAGATCCTAGACTCTCTTAATAATTATTTTCTTCCCGTAAATATTAGTGAATTATGTACACGTTCTATATAACCCCTATCTAAATACAAATTCCATTTGCATTTGTCTTGGGATGATATTCGTTTAACGATGCAAAGAGAAAATGAGAAATTCTCAAAAGGCGCACAGGCGTGAACTGCTGACAAAGCGCATTAGAGTCAGTGCAGAGGATGAGAGATGGTTCTTTATAATAATACATTTATCAAAAACACACTTTGGGCAGCATTTGAGTCATTCTACTTCGTTTTAAGCCTGAAATTAAACCAAGGTTCAAACACTGATACAACTTTTCCACCAAAATGGTGCCGTGTGCAAGTTTGCTTCGGAAGTTTCCAATGCAGAAAATTTTGTTGATAATGGAAAGCAAGGAAAGCAGTTTTTAAATCAGTCTAGACTAGTTACTGGTTTCTGTTTTAGAGCATCTTTTTTTCATGGAAATGTCTAAAGGGTTTCAAGAGTGTAGACACAGTTGGTAGAATAGGGGATTGAGACTAAAGCACCAAAATATTTTTTTTTCTTTTTAATGAAACACCAATTAAACTTTTCATTTAGCTGAAAATAAACATTTGGGTAATTAAATTTGTGTATTTGGGTAATTGAACTTGCAATGCCTTTTAGGGTGTTAAATGTTCTCAGGCGATAAATTAAACCAGTCTTAGTAAAATTATTCAGCAACAATTTCATTATAGGCAAGGTTTTAACATCAAAATAAACAAAGGAGGACGTTTCTCTCTTTTCTTCACTGAAATTCTATGGCAAGTCAATCTGCCTTGTTGAGTAAAGAAAAATGTTATAGTATAGTATTTGGAGAACCAGGGGAACACAATTTCACATAGCTTTAATTAAATGGACCAAAAAAAAAAAACCTTTGGTTTGAGTCACCTGAGTCACCACAGCACATATGAAGGAGCCTCGTTCTCTTCCATAGATATTTCCGCCGTGTGGTATTATGTGGGATTGTGGGATTGCCACTAGCCCACCTGTAAAAAGAGTTTAATGTGGGGTTGGGGAAGCGTTGGGACAGTGTTGGTGAGGGTTAGGGAATCATCCTTGCTATGGAGGAAGTTGACCTGTCACTTTTGGCATAAATCTGGTTCACTTTGTATGAATGAATGAATGATGCATTTATATAGCGCTTTACTGTATATTGTTGTACACCCAAAGCGCTTTACAATCATGTGTGGGGGGGGTCTCTCCTCAACCACCACCAGTGTGTAGCTGTAGTTTGTAGCTTATTATGGCTTATAACTACCCACTTAAAACAGGAAGTTGACTGCCTGACTGACATTTAAAGCAACTAACCACAACTATTTTGTAAAAAACTCTATACGAAGCATTGTTCAAAGACGTTAAATATAAAGTTAAAGCACATTACTTATACACAGAAAATAAAGAGCATTTTTGACACTTTCCTTTTATTGTATATTTTTCAAATTCATATTATGCATTTATTTACATAATATGAATATTATATATCTTAATCTTCTAAATTCCAAAACATATAATCATTAAGCTGACATGGACTCTTGAGAGTGATGAAAATGAGCTTGGCCTTTGTTAATTTGCATAATCATAGAGTCACTTCAGGAGGATCAGGAGTTTGAATTCATTGTGACAAGTTCTAATGGACATTTGTAAACTGTCCTACTGTGACGACATTGACAGTTGCCCCTGGAACGTAGCAATGTCGATATGCACGACAGTACAGTTAAATAATATGATAAATGAAGGCCTCTAAACTGATTAATGTGTTCCAGAATAAATCAACATAACAGAATCTAAACTTTCATGATTAATTTGAGTATTTATAAATGTCACAATTGAAGACCCTCCTTCCTTTCTGTTCAGGCAAATTGGCCGCTAATTAGACTGCAATTCATGAAAATCAGCCTCATGGTGAGTGGTTGACGTAATTAATTGGATGAGAAATTGCAAATTAATTGCATCAAGAATTTCAGTTTATCAAGCAGAGAAGTGATGCTGTTATCATTTGTGACGCTGTAATATTCTGCTACAAAGGGAAATCACTGTGAACCTCAGAAAATGTGCGATACAAAAAGAAAAAAAAAATGGTCATGTATTTAATTTTTCCATTACCCATTAAAAACTGACTACAGGAAATTTCCACCCCAGCGGGGCACAATTGGGGCAGAAAATGCCTCAGTCTGAACTCTGTTTTATTGTGGCCTTGCTGTGCCGCACTAAGAAATTGGTGACCTTTGCAAAAAGCCACTTTCACTTACACAGTAAATGATTTTGCATGTTATGAGGTGATGTGCCTTTTTAAACAAATCTGAATGTTCAAAAGCACAGGCATAGCTCAAACATGCTTACTGCTGCTGGGGCCATCAACTATTACCAAGAGAGGTCTTTAAGGTGGGTTAAAGGTTGCTTCTATCTCTCACCTCAATGTCCTGATCTCAGACAAATCTTCCTTTATGTCCTCGACTTTTAAAACACTGGCAATCCCTGAAGACTATTTACATTTATTTTGAGTCCGATAGCCCATATCTAACAGAAGTTACCGAAGTTAATTAAGCTGTAATTATAGACCTTCCACATTCATGTAAACATGCATGACGCACACAGATCGATATTTCAGGATAGAGGAGAGCAATACAGACAAGGCTGCATTTTCATGCCAGCACTTTGAAAGGCACACAAAATATCCATCAAATCTGTCAATGCAAGCAAACAAAACATTCAAACATCCCCAGACACAATAAGTAACACTTCATGCCAGACTGTCCATCATCTGGAATTCACTTATGAAAACTAGGGGTGGGCGCTATACTGGTATGAAAGTGACTACCGGTATTATGTTCCATGATATGGATTTTGCTATACCGTGGATACCGTTATATATTCATGAATTCAAATTTTGCATTTATATTATTTTGTTCAATTTTGGTACGCTTTGCAAATTTGAACACAAATGACGATAAAGAGTCAAGGCTGAACGTTTTCATCCTCTGTGTGCAACGCCGTACTACACAGGCATTAGTAATCAAACGCATAGAGCATCGTAACAGACCAAATTAATAGAGCGCAAATCGCCTACTCCAGTGGTTCCCAAACTGGGGGGTGTGGCAAGGCTGAGAGATGTACAGTCAGCAGATTATTTTGCAAAAGAAACCTCTACAGGGTGATAAAGACTACACTACGTAATTTTCCCGCTTATCATGCGGCCACTTGTCTGATAAGTAAATAATTGAGCGCAAAATATTAATTTGACATTTTAATTACCTCAACATGACTTGCAGTACCCACTTGAGCGCTCTGTTATCAGTTGTAGCAGTTGTGGTTGTATCAATAACAGACCACTAGATGGAGTGATCGAAGAATCAGAGTTGTTTTGCAGGCAGCCATGTAGAAATATAAATTAACGATGTATGGTTCTGCTCTAAGCATAAAAGTTACAAGTTTGTGAAAGGACTTCCAGTGCCAGGTAAACGTAAAGCAGATTATGAATATACTTAAGATTCACATATACCAAAACAACGTGTCTACACCAGACGCGAGCGGCGCGATTTGACAAAAGCAAATAGAACCCAGTGATGTTCTCTGCTGTGGATGCGG
>NW_015547638.1:197277-202728 GCF_001515605.1 Sinocyclocheilus anshuiensis
ATTTAATTCATACAGGCCTACCTCATGTTGCACGTTTGCACTTTTTGAGAAAAACAATGGCACAATAAAAAAAAGACTTTTCAGATCTATGTCCAATCCCTCACTTTTTCTATTTATGTAAGGTTAAAATATTTTGCCTGTAATTTTTTTTCTCATATAGCAATATAATATCGATATCGCCTGGACAGTGTAAAATATCGTGATATGAATTTGAGCTCATATTGCCCACCCCTAACCCCAAAAAATTGAAAATATTTTTCTCTACAAAAGGGGGCCCGGCAGAAAAAGTTTGGTAACCACTGGCCAACTCAAACACACAATATTTAATTTAATTTAATTTAATTCATACAGGCCTACCTCATGTTGCACGTTTGCACTTTTTGAGAAAAACAATGGCACAAAAAAAAAAAAAACTTTTCAGGTCTATGTCCAATCCCTCACTTTTTCTAGTTATATAAGGTTAAAATATTTTGCCTGTAATTTTTTTTTTCTCATATCACAGTATAATATCGATATCGCCTGGGCAGTGTAAAATATCGTGATATGAATTTTAGCTCATATCACCCACCCCTATAGGAGTTAGAGTTGATCATTTTAGTAAGAGGAAGAATAATAATAGCATTTCAGTAAGTTGGCTTTCTCAAGCCAACTTAATAATAACGCTAAAAGTTTTAATAATAGTTATAATTCTAGCTGTCCACACTACAATTAAAATGAAAATGACACAGGGGAACAGTTTTGTTGAAATCATTTTCAGAATTGTTTCACAGTTGAATGAAAAGACATTGACAGCCAATCATAGTCTTTAAAAAGCATTTAAAGTGGCAGGTGGCATAACTGCATCAATTGCTTAGAATAAACAGAACAATATTTTGTGTTAATGTGTACTCTAGTATAGTTAGCTTTATTATCTTTAGTCATTGTTCTTGGTGTGGTAGTTTGGTGGTAGTTTGGCTTTCGGTTTCAAACAACTGAAATTATGACATAATGTACGTTGCATTTATGAGATCAAAATGTGAAATTGAACATTGAAAGTCATAATTATGAAATAAAAAGTATTATTTATAAATGATTCTCATTACGAATTTGGGAAGATGTTTGTCGCACGTATCACATTGTCACATGCCTTTAAAAAAATCACTAAAATGTTACTGAGCAACTGACGAGTAACACAGTTTAACTCCCTTGTCAAAAGATGTTGATGCAGGAACATGTCTTACTTGGCAAAATCCAATCCCTCACTTTTTCTAGTTATATAAGGTTAAAATGTTTTGCCTGTATTTTTTTTTCTCATATAGCAATATAATATCGATATCGCCTGGACAGTGTAAAATATCGTGATATGAATTTGAGCTCATATTGCCCACCCCTAATGAAAACTCAAACTTTTTACAACCGCAATATTCAAAAACTGTTACAAATATTTAATACGCTTCTAAGACTGCCAAGACAACATTACAGTAACACGTACACTGATGTAACCAAAAAAAAAATAAAAACAACAACAGCACACTAAAGGCTGATTTATACTTCTGCGTCGGACCTACGCCGTAGCCTTTACGCCGTAGGCTATGCGTCAGTTTTCATTTGCAGACCAATCACAGCGCTTGCGATCTGCGTAGAATTGACGCACTGTTAGATTTTTGGAGAGGTGCACGTCAGGCTACGGCGTATGGGTGTGCGTTTATGCGTAAGCTACGGCGTAGGTCCGACGCAGAAGTATAAATCAGCCTTTAGTACCACCATGGTAGCAGTTTTGTTGGAATTAGAATTTATCAAGTTGCTGCCATTTCAATACCATAGTGGTGCCATGTGAATACCATTGTGAATTATATAGTAACCAAAATATTAGGGCTGGGTAACTAACTATAGATAGTGTTGGGTCGTAGGCCATCTTGTCCTTCACCAATCGAGTTCATGCGGGAGATGTTTATTAAGGACTTGACATCTTAATTTTATGTTTACTTATTTTTTTTATCTCTCATGTTACACATGACGTGGAGTTTATGTCAAGTTCAAGTACAAATTTACTACAGAGTGTTACAAGTCAGAGTTAATTTATAATTGCACTGAAGGCCGGACTTGATTCTGAGTCTGACATTGAGTACCCCAAATGTAGTTACAGATTAATTATATCTCTATTTTTATTCACTAAATATATACAATATTCACTAAAGTCTGAAATTTTACCATAAGTTGTCAGAAAGCAAGAAACAATATAAAAAAGAAAATTAGAGCTTCTAATAAAAAATCAACAATAACGTGTCCATAAATTAAATCCTGCAAACCGCTATTACTGAGGAGTATCTCTCATCCCAGTATTACCCGTCTGGGTTTCCCTACACCCCAGTGAACATATGCTAATGAAATAATGCATGTGTCACCAAGTATTAGCTTGCACAGGCATGAAATCAGAGCGACAAAAGCTATCTTCAGACTAATGAGGGAGATCTCCATATCTGCTGACCTTACTACACACGAGCCGCATTAAATCTGAGCTGAATTATATTAATCTTCTGTTGAAATATAACAATATTGTATTTTTAAAGATTAAAATGACTTTAAAGAGTACTTACCTTTGGTTTTCTGTTCAGTATCCTGTAAATGAAAGCAAGAGATGCATTATCAGCAAAAGCCATGATATATTTCACTCTACTTGTTCAGTGTAGTAGTTTACATGTTATTTGCATAGTATAATGAATATTCATACCATATTTCTGTAGCAGGCTGCCCTGACATTTTATTGCTAATAAATCATGTATTCCAATTGTGTAATTAATTTATGGCTAGTCTATATTTTCTTCATCATCAAAAATATATAAATACGTGTGTATTAAATAAATATGTGTATTAAATGTTTATATTAATAAAAGCATACACAAATATCAGCAAAGTATCACCACAGTTATAAATGACTAAAAGGATGCACAAAAAAGGATGCATTTTTTGAACCCAACTCATTAGTGTCATGTTCAGAAATATGGGCATGATTACTACGCAAATATAGAGTGTGTTCCTGTTGTTGTTTGAGTGTTTTTTGCTAACAGCCTGCAATTAACTCGATTAACATACTTTTAATGTACTGGTACTTAGTGTTGTTTTTGGCGGCCTGTTTTAATTTTAGTTTTAGTCTAGTCTTTGTGTGAAGCTGTCATTAGTCTCGTTTTTATTCGTCAACAATATTGCATTATACATTTAATTATAGTCATCGTCACATGACCAGCATTTACGTTGCGTCTCGTCTCGTTTTCGTCACGTGATAAAGGTTAGTTGACGACGATATTTAGTCATAATTTTCGTTGACGAAAGCAACACTACTGGTACTTTGATAATAAAAGTCAATATTAACATTAAATAAAAAAAATAACACAACCAAACCTGTATCAGTAGTACTGAGGGCAGACTTGATTTGGTACCCTGTCTGACTGACAGGTGGCCTTAAAAAACTGAATTTGTTCTGAATAAGAATAAGAGGTTCTTGATTCCCAACACTAGACACTAATAAGAATGCTGTTAATATTATTTGATGTACTTATTTTGCTTACTAAAGAAATACTTGACAGTTACATGTAATTGTTTTAATTTAAATTTAATATGTATACTTTTATGTAGCATTTTAAATAACATGCAGGTGTGTGTGTGGGGGGGGGTTCAAAACTGTACCCAGCCCAAAATAACAGCATGACTCAACAAGCACCAACCAAAAACAAAACTCAACTTCAAGTCTTAAAACACACCCTGCCTCGTAATCTCGACAAGAGGCCCAGCAAGGGCCTGGAGCAAATCGTATTGGCACAAACAGTGGCCTGCTAATCGAGTGGAAACAGACTACAAACGGCCCTCTGTCAGAGAGGAGGCTAGGGGGAAGAGGAGTAAGAGAAGGGAGCAAGGCCAGTGTGCTAGTTTACATTCCCTGGTGCCATTCCAGAACTGTTATAAATACTATTCTTTTCTTACTGCCCTTTTAAGTACAGAACACCAACTTCAGAACACCCGGGTTCTGAATAAAGATACTGAAGTACTCAATGTGCATTTGCTGATTCCCAAAAGATCTAACCACTGATTCAAACACTAATTACAAATTCTTAATAGGAAAGGATCTTGAGAGATGAAAAACTGTTAAAGCAAAATCATAATCTGTTGTAACTGATATTAAAATAAACTCTGTGGGGTTGCACAGTATATCTGTAGCATATCAGTTAATGTCTAAATACAAGAGACTTTCTAAAACGTATCGTTCCCTTTCAGTCGGTCACTACGAGTCACGTCGTGACCGACGAATTGGGATCTCGCTTAGAGAGACCAATCCATTTCGAGTGTAAACTAAATGAGCCAATGCACATTGGCATGCGATGATTGCATCCAGCTGCCGCTGATCACAGCGTGATCATAAAAAGGCTGCCGGTGCAACGCATACCAATTTCTCTAAGAGTACAATAAATGGGTTGGTCTTTGTAAAGACGACGGATCGTCTTTTTAAAGATGCCGTTTCACCCGTGCGTTTCTGGATGCAGTCGTTACCTGGCGCCGGGTGATGGTCACGATCGCTGCCTCACGTGTCTGGGCATTAAACACGCTGAGGTGGCGTTCGTGGATGAGTCATTTTCCTATTGGAGGAAGATGACCATCTCGGAGCTGCGGGCCAGGCTCCATTTCCTCCAGGGGGGCGGAGCTCCATTGCCTCTGTCGCGATCTAGTGCTCGTCCTGGCGGCTGCCAGGCGAGGGCTACTTCCAGCAGTAGCACAGGTGGTTTGAGGGTTACAGCGGTGGCAAACCCCTCAGGGAACCAACCCTCGGGGGACCATCGCTCCTCTAGCACCTTGCAACCAGTTGAGCCGCCAAAGAGCGTACCAGCGGTATCCTTCGGTGCTCCTCCCGACGACTGGATGTCGATCACTGCATTGGAGGGAGAGCTCTCTGGAGAGGAAGATTCGGCTGCACTGCCGCCCTCCGGAGCAGTGGCAAGGCCTGAATCAAATCCGGAGATGTCGGCTATTCTTTCCCTGGCCGCTGAGAGGGTTGGGCTCGAGTGGAAACCTCCACCGCGTCCCGAGCCCTCGAGGTTGGATGATTGGTTTCACAGGGTGGCTCGCGCTGGGTCCCTTTCTTCCCGGAGGTGCATGAGGAGCTCACTAGGTCATGGACGGCACCTTTTACTGCCGGAAACCGATCTGCTGGTTCCTCCTCCCTCACCACCCTCGACGGTGGTTCAGCTAGGGGGTAAACGGGGGTCCACCCGGTGGAGCGGTCAGTTGCGATGCAGATGTGTCCTAATACCGCCTCCACCCGGCAAGGCGAACAGTGCCTCCCCTCCCAGGTCTGTAGGTACTCGTCTGGCCTGTCCGGCGATGCTTATACAGCCTGTGGAAAGTGAAAAGTGAAGTGAAATGTGGCCAAGTATGGTGACCCATACTAGGAATTAGTGCTCTGCATTTAACCCATCCAAAGTG
>NW_015547638.1:202984-204755 GCF_001515605.1 Sinocyclocheilus anshuiensis
GTGCACACACACAGCAGTGAACACACACACACACTGTGAACACACACCCGGAGCAGTGGGCAGCCATTTTTTTGCTGTGGCGCCCGGGGAGCAGTTGGGGGTTCGGTGCCTTGCTCAAGGGCACCTCAGTCGTGGTATTGAGGGTGGGAGAGAGCGCTGTACATTCACTCCCCCCACCTACAATCCCTGTCGGACCTGAGACTCGAACTCGCAACCTTTGGGTTACGAGTCCGACTCTCTAACCATTAGGCCACGACTTCCCCCCAAAGGAGGGTGTTCTTGCTTTGGCCGGGAATCGGACCCGGGTCTCCCGTGTTGCAGGCGAGAATTCTACCACTGAACCACCAATGCAATTCTTCTGTGGAGAAGCTGCCTCCGCCTTACACGCTACGGCGTTACTGTAGGTTCATCAGGCCAAGGCACCGAAGGACCTGCACGAGGGTGGTCACAATCCGGAAGTTCTGAAAGAGCTCCGAACCGCCACTGACCTCGCGCTCCGAGCAATGAAGGTCACCACTGTCTGGTCGATATGAGGGACGCCGACAAAGTTCGGTTCCTTAACCCTCTTCTTCGGCGATGCGGTCGAGAGCCTGGCCCAGCAGCTCTTGGCTGCACGGAAGCACACTGAGGCGGTTCGTCACACCCTGCCCCGGCGGGCAGCTGCTGCCTCCACCTGTCCACAGCACCCTAGCCTGCTCATCCGCAGCACCCTCTAGCAAGCGGCGCCGTGGAGCTGTGCGTAGGCAGGCCGCCCCACCCGTCCTGGCCACCGTCAAACCTGGTGGTTAGCGGAAGAGCAAGAGGCCCCGGGACGGGCGACCCAGAGAGGGAGGAAGCTGCTCTTTGGGGGATGGTGAAGGCACGGAGGAGGGCCGGGTGGAGAATCTGGAAAATCTCGACGAGAGAGCAGTTTTCTCTGTCCCTGGGTCACGGGAGGGCACGGAGAGTCGCTGACGGACCAACACCGGACCACACTCATCCTCCTCCATTGCCAGCAGCGGGCGGTTCGAGAGCGTCAACAAAGGCCTACTCACGTACCCTCTGCCAAGCTGTGGAACCAGGTAAGCGTTGCACCGCACACTCAGACCCCTCTTCGGTCCACTCACAAGCCGCCCGCTCAGAAGCCGCCCGGTACGGCGGTGGTTCCGTTGGTCCCGCTTGCACGGTATCTGGTTGCCTGGCTAGCGCTACCCAGCTCATCTCGCTGACTTCTTCGGACCATCAGCCTCGGCTATGCGATTCAGTTCGCCCGGCATCCCCATCTCCGTTCCCTCCTTCAGGGAACGACAGGGTTCCCACTCTTTCATGAACACCAGATTCAAGGACTTTCAACGACTTTTTAAAGCACCATTTATTTTATATCAAGCACCTATCAAATTCACACCCCAGAATATGTAGTGTCATGAAAGACCTTACAGTACTAAACATTTCATTTACACTTAACATTTACATTAAAAATTTCAGAGTAATAATGTTTTGAATGTGTAGGCTTCATAAATTTAGACCGTTTTGAGCAGTTGTGTTCAAAGGAATTGAATGAAATCCATTGAAGTCAGTACTGGTAATATTCAAATACAATTTCTAAAATACTGATAAAAGATGCATCAAACTGATTTTTGCTGTAGTTCTTGCACAATATTTAAATTGGAAAGAATTTCTAAATTTTTAAATGAATAAAAAGTGGTTAAATGTTGTAATAACATGGTAAAACCTGTTACCATTAAAAATTTGCACATTCACTCAAAAGAGACGTTACTCATTAATAAATAAA
>NW_015547638.1:204824-205763 GCF_001515605.1 Sinocyclocheilus anshuiensis
TGTAGGTTTCATAAATTTAGACCGTTTTGAGCAGTTGTGTTCAAAGGAATTGAATGAAATCCATTGAAGTCAGTACTGGTGATAAATAAAATTCAATTTCTAAAATATTGATAAATGCATCAAACTGATTTTTGCTGTAGTTCTTGCACAATATTTAAATTGGAAAGAATTTCTAAATTTTTAAATGAATAAAAAGTGGTTAAATGTTGTAATAACATGGTAAAACCTGTTACCATTAAAAATTTGCACATTCACTCAAAATATACGTTACTCATTAATAAATAAACTCAAGTCAAAATAATTTAGTAAATTACTTTTTATTGTAAATCCCATTTTTTCATCTTTGACCTAGAGGAATGCAGCTGCTCAAAGCATCAATATTTTTTGAAAATATTTCATGAGCATTTTAAACCTTGTACATGTGCAAATCTGCAAAAAAAATATATAAAGAAAAGAAATAAAAAAATAAGACTTTCTATTTGCTTTTAAACTGTAAACGCTTTTCACTAAGCTGTTTTTCCAAATTTTCAAGTTCTACATTTTCTCCTTAGCTCCATGTTGCAGTAAGTTTTGGGAGTTCATTTTTAGTCCAGCTAATAATTATGCACACACTGTGAGATGTGCTCCCTTTACACAGAGTGCGCATGATTGCGAAATCGAAAGTGAAAGTGAACAGCGAGCGCTCATTCGCATATTGATAGCGGCTCCGTGATGTGCGAAAATAATATACAATATTAGAATATTTGCGGGAGCGGGACACACACGTTGCGTGAGTGGGCGGTAATGGTCAGAAATTCAGCGGTAGCGGGCTTAAGAAAACTGTCCCGCTCAGGGCTCTGGGCTGCACATCAACAACACACACACTAAGTTTTTTTCGGCTACCCCATCTCCACCCCCAATCATTAGTGCCGTTTCGTTCTGTCTTTGACAGAACATATA
>NW_015547638.1:205943-213695 GCF_001515605.1 Sinocyclocheilus anshuiensis
AGCGGCTCCCTGATGTGCGAAAATTATGGGGTTAAAAAAAAAAAAAATCTTTTGACTGAAATTTTTTCCTCAGCCAAACCCCATTCCACAGCCATACCTGTCACACACACAGTTTAAGAGCATTTTTTTTTCTTCTTGTAATTAGGAGTGCTTGTCCTTCTAATTTAAAAAAATTAGGAGCACCTTCTGAGCAATAATAAAAAATTCTGATAAAAAATTAGCCTTCTGACATTTGACTCAAAGTGACTTACAGGGGTATTTTCTTTTTACCTTTGTAATGGCATCTTTTTCATCTATGTCAAATTCAAAAATGTATGTTTATAAGCTTTTTAAAATTTCTATTTAAAACAATATAATAAGAAGTAGAATAAGACAAATAGGTTACCAATCATATGAAATTAGTATTAATAACAAATTAATTTGAACAAAGGTGGCACAGGTACATTTTCAGATGTTTAATGAGGCTCAGAGGTGGCATGAGTGCAATTAAATTCATACATTTATGTGGAGATTAATTATTTAAATATAACATTTTGAATACGGATATATTAAATTATTTAAATAACTGAAATTATACGCTAAAAATGAAACTAAATAAACACACTTTAATTGAATGAATGAAACTCAGCTGTGTTTGCTTTTAGAGATGCGAAGTGGCTGAGCTGTTACTATATTTGGAACTATTTTCGTTGAAGAAATAGAGCAAAATCAGGCAGTACTTGTTTACTGAACTGTTGTATTGAATCAATATCACAGTGGCAAACTCCCTTAATAACTATTAAAAGCTGTCACTCTTCCTTATCGCGATCTGTGGGCACACAGAAAATGAGAGCGCGAGAGTGAGTTCTCAAGACTCAAAAGCACGTGCAAATGATACGTTCTGTCATCTGTCATCGTGTTATAAGCGTGGAACCTGCGGGAATGAGTAGAATTGTTATTAATAGCCGCAATCCCGCGCCGAAATTCAAGTCCAGCTCTGTGTTCTTTGCTAATAACCCGACTGTGAATGATGCGAGCAGCGTCACTATGCTGTCACTGAGAAGCTGCAGCCGTGGCCGGGAATGATTTTTGGTGTGCCGGCAGAACAACAACAACAACAATGCGCTACATGTTTCTTTTCCCCTATTTTTTTTCCAACTGACGGAAATCCGTCGTAGCGATGGAAAACTTTAATCCCTGCATCAACAAAATTTATTTCAAATTTAATTCAAGCACTCTCAAGGACCTATATTTGTTTTCAAGTACTTTCCAGGCCTTGAATCCATATGTCTGAAATTCAAGTACTTTCAAGAAGCGTGGGAACCCTGGAACGAGGGTTACATATGTAACAGAGACGATACCAGTCCATATTGGATACTTAACTGTGCACGATATTTTCACCCTTTGATTAAGTTTGTCCTCTAATATTAATCTCACCCAATAATTAAATAATTGATCTTGAGTAAATCTCAAAAGAATAATATACTATAATTTCTGATGTCACTTGTAAGATTTAAAATGACTGATTTTTACTGTTTTTTACTTTAAGGAAAACAGCATATAATTTTATCCATCATTGTCACCCATCAGTTATTGGCCTTATATTAAAAAGAATAATATTTCTTCTCAGTCCAGGCTACCAGAAGTGTTTTTTCCTCGTTTTTTTTTTTTTTTTAATTAAAGCAAACTGACCGTTTTCTGTGCAGTATCCTTCTTTGTCTCTTCTTCTTGCTTTTTCTTCTTCTTTTCTTCCATCAAATGGTTCTCTCCTCGTGATGTTCAGCTTCTCTCAGCTAGAAGACAGACACAGGTGAATCATTAATAATTGTCAGGATGGAAGACCCATCCCATGTGACCATGCAAGAGGACTATAGGACTATTGTGGACTGCAGGATCTGCAAAGTTTGGACAGTAAAATAACAGATACAATGTCTCCAAATCCAACTTAATCACTCCCTCAGTTAAATTATGAAGTGGGCGGAGGGTGTATGATTAATCAAGCCTTTATTTAATGTATCTGGAGACAGGTAATGATTTCTGAGACCCAACCTGAGGCCAAATTGAGGGCATCAGTCTCTATGGTAAGTCTAGTTAAGTTCAACACAGCAGTGACCCAAATCCAATACAAAGGCCTTGGTAAAACCCTGAGCGTACATTGATTTGACAAATTGATTTTGCTACAGGGGTCCATCCACATTTTGTCAGTGCCAGTGGGTATTCTGACTTCACTTATCTCACTCATGCACAGTTTAGAAAGCATGACCTAGCCAAGTGGACAGACGATCCTCATCTTTCCAAATGAAAGACTGTGCACAATATATTACACCCTAAATCTAAATACATTTTCCACCCAACAACACACAATGAGATCTCATTCCACTGACAATGCAAACATAAAAGTCACAAGTCAGGTATTAATTCATAAACATACACATAAACTATCATACACCAAAAACAATGGGGAAGGTGTCCTGTTGTGTTGCCAGTTTGTAAAGAAAAAGCTGTCAATCAGTGAAACTGCAAGTGACAACAGTGCAATGTACTTAGAAACAACGCACTGGCAGAGAGCCATGGTATGGCTGGACTAACGCTTAGAGTTGCCAATCAGCTGTCCTGATTTACCCTCTGGCTCAAACCCCTTCCATTGGCTAGTAAACTTATCCCCACTTTTACTGTCCAATCAGAACACAGGCGTTTGAGCGATTGCCATTCACATTACCTCTTGGCAGAGGTCCAGAGCGAGAAGATAGGAAGCCACAGTGGATCATGTTGAAATTACCCGGTGCATTTCGTAGAGGGGGACACTGAACGACTTTATAAATATCCCACACCCTTTGTGTGCTGGAATTTTCCAAAGCCTACCAGTTCAGCTGTTCATAAAATATAACCATCTGCTCCAGACAATCGAGCTGATACAGTCCCATTAGGACTTGTGTAAACATACGGTGTTCTTTGATTCTGATCAATTTGTTTTTAAATGGCAAGAACATTCAATAATCCATTTCTTGGCACAGATTATTATTTACTCCAGGTTTTACTTGCTCAAACTCTCAAATAAATGTAAAAATACATTGTCTTTGATGTGTTCAGACATATTTTAATCAATATAATGTAAATATACTCAATTGCATACAGATTATTTTTATATTAATATAAATATTTTTGAGGTTTATGTTTTTTTCCCCCAATCAGAAGAACCATCATACATCATTACACAATCTAGGGCATTAATTCTACAGCAAATTATCAAGTCAAGTTTTTCACTAAATTAAGTGTTTTTAAAATTGTTTAATTTTAATTAATTATGTTTAATAGTTAATGAAATTAATAATTTAATAATTAATTAACTATTAAAATTATGTTTAATAGTTTACAATTTTACATGACCTAACAACGCAGTGGCAAGATTCAATTGGTGAACCCTGGGGTTGGGTATCGTTTGGTTTTTTTTCGATACCGGTGCCAAATCAATACTTTTAAAATGGTTTCTGGTGCCTAAACCGATACGTATTAAAAAAAAAAAAATATTCCCCAAACAATTATGAATTGGCCATTAGCACTATAAACACATGATGTCTGTTTCATTCATACTGGACGCCAGAGGGTGCCCTCACATTGAAAATCCACATATCCAGTCACAGAAGTAGCTGAACTCATGACCCTCCAGGAAATCCCTTATATGGACAAAGGCATAGCTATTATACATGTAACTGAGTAAACAGAACATATAAACGTTTTGAATGATAAAACAAAGACAATAAACACTCGATTGTGACAATATAGTTTATCTGTGTTATTCAAGCCATCTAATTTTCATAATAATTAAGTATATTTATAATCCATTTCTAATCGATGTATTCTTTTTAAAGTAGCCTATGGAACATATTTTCTGCCTCATTCTGTGACAAGAAGCCACATCAGATCACAAAAGGAAGCATTTGACTGGTGTTGTGGAGTAAAAAGATTATAATTAGGGCTGGGCGATATAGCTAAAAAATGTATCAACTATATAATGTTTCATATCGTCCGGTATCAATAATTATTTACATTTTTTATAACCTTTTTTAAAACAAAGAGCAATAGAATTTTTTTTTTTTAATTTAACCACTGCATTTTTAAATTAACCCAATTTATTGAGACAAACAACAAATATTTTTTGTTTTAACAATCAAACACAAAATAAAAATTAAACAAATATCTAATTTCTAATGGTTTATATGCAGATTAAATAGGTCTTAAGGAAATTTTTGTCTTAGCTCCCGAGGCCACAATGGGAGGGCGCAATGAGCAAAATAATAGCGCATTTAAATTTTAAACGCAAGGAAATAACTGTCTATAAAAAACGCGCATTACGTCTAAATTAACTCATAAAAATCAAATATAATTTCATAAATTGCATAAACAATTATGAACAAAACAGCATCATGTATTTATGCATTGCTTAATCTAAAGAGCCAAAGCACCATTCACACAGATTGCATTTAAAACATATGAGACACAGTGAAAAGGAATAAACCTCCACAAATTCGTGACGTGTTTTCTAAAAGTTTAAACTGTTTTAACTTTGCATGGCTTTCTATACATCTCGTGTGAGACGCGAGTGCAGCAGTCATATTTGTCCAACTAAAAAATGCGCTGAATATGCATTGTGTGAATGGCTTGGTTTCAGTTTTAACCTAATCAAGATCTTCTCCGCATTGAGCTTCTATATTTCTCTAATATTTTGAATGCATAACACAGCAGCGGCACATCATCTCCACATCTCGCGCGCCACTGATGACGCTCCCTGATGGACACCTAACATTCAAATGCAAATGTTTATTTTAAATTCGACTAATATTCATTCTTTATTCACAATCTCCTCATCACAGGCAGGCACAGCACTTATTTCAGCATGTGTTCGTGTTTGTGTGTGCTGTCTGCGTCACTCATAGCACGTGCCTATATTGTGCGCCATATCGAAAAAAAATTCTATCATTATCGAAGAAGGTGTACCTTCTTGGAGGTGTATAAATATCGATACCATTTATCACCCAGGCCTAGTTATAATGTTCTCTTTTGTTGGACAACAGGTTTAGAAATGTGAATACAAGGGAGGTTTAGCTTTAGGCATTTTCATTTAAGCAGGTTTAGCATAGTTAACGGAAGGCTACCTGCTGCCATCAGAGCAAGTCTAATACTGCATTCACACGCTCCTCGGATGCTCTCATTTCCCGAGTTGTGCTTTTAAGTCGGAATGTGAAAACAACATGGACACTCGTGTTACTACAAAGATTTGTTGGATTTGTATTATTAGAGCTTTCCGACTTAAGTTCACGTGCATTTTCTCAGTTGGGAAATGATTTTTCATGTGCGGTCTGCGGTGCTGGTGATGATGCTTCTTACGTCCATTTCGGAGAACCAGAGGACAAATATTCTAATCGATCACTCAGGCATGGCACCGAAATGAGGCACCGAAATCTGCGTTCTGATTCGGTTCTAGTACATACCGGTTACATAGGTACCGGTGCCATATTGGTTAGTGGTTGACCGATATATTGCCAAGGCCGATATTTTTCAAATATCGGCATCGGCCGATACGTTTTTCTGTTTGGCCGATGCGTTCGTGGCGGGACGCGGGACTTGATGGCGCTGAGAACGGCAGCGCCTGAGCACACAGTGCTCACATTCTCCCTCTTGTTCAATGTATACAAAAAATATTATAACGATTGCTTTTATATTATTAATAATAGAAAGGCAAACATTATAATACTTTCTCGTTTGCTGTCGGCATTCAGCAAATACGCATTTACATAATTTAAACAAATCTTTGAATGACTAATGAACATCTGATTTCAAAAACCTTGCAAACTTAGTCGAATCCAGCTGTGAGATCATATGAAGTGTGCATTTGTGCACGATCGCGTGTACCCTGCATGACGGTCGGTCTGTGCGAATTGAATACGAACAGGAGAAGAGTTCAGCTTCATTGAGACGCGCGATTGACAAACTTTAAACTCGTGATTTCAAATGATGCTGCGCTTCATGCTTTTGCCCAATGTCATATTCATGTCATTTTCACTGTGTGCTGTATGTAAAATGAGTGTTACCTTGGCTTTATTTGAAAAAATGTGATTCCCAATGCACACAAACTTCCCAGAATACTGAGTGCCCTGTTGGTTACAATGTTTACTTCCTTTTTAATTATATTTTTATTAAATTTGTTTATTTGTGAAAAATACTTTGTCATTTAAAGTATAAGCATGTTTATTTTACACATTTAATTTTTCATCCATTTTCAAATGATTTCAAATTTCTTAAATATTAAATAAAATTATATCGGCCACCATGCTTTCCAAGATATCGGCATCGGCTGTCAAAAAACCAATATCAGTCGACCACTAATATTGGTACCAGGTTTCGGTACCCAACCCTAGTGAACCCTTTCAAAATATCTGGATTTCTGCTTTTATAACTCATAAAATGTGGCCTGATCTTAATTTAACTCACAATTATAGACAAATACAAACTGACTTAACTAATATTACACAAACAATTGTACTTTTCACATTTTTATTGCAGTGCAGGGTGAAGAAAGTTAACTTTCAGTAGCTTGCAGATCCTCCTTTAGCAGCACAACCTCAACCAAATCTAGTTGCTTACATGACTTTCGACCAATTTTGGACCATCCCTCCCCACAAATCTGTTTCAGTTTATCAATATTTCTGAGCGGTCATGCTAGAACAGCCCTCCCTAGATTATGCCACAGCATCTGCATTGGGTTAAGGTCAGGGAAATACATTTTCCTTTTCTTTCCCAGCCATTCTTTAGTTGATTTATTTGTGTGCTTTGGGTCATTGTCTTGTTGCATCACCTAACCTCTCCTGAAGTCATAAACTGTTGTACTGACTTTCTCCAGTAATACGTCTAGATACACTTTGAATTCATTGTTCCTTCAATGACAGCAAAGTAGCAGTGTCTGTTCTGTAACAGTTTAGAATTTCTTACATTTGTAGACAGGGCACCCGAGAAATCCAAACTTCCATTCTCATCTCCAACTGACAATTATTTTTTGGAGATGTCATAAAACAGACGTTTACTTACTTTTTCCAGCAGACATTGTCAACAATGAATCAATGTCTTCAAAAATATTGAAAAATAAAGAAAACGTTGTGTGTTATTATTAAGTCAGATTGTGCTCGTCTTTTATTGCGAATTAGATGAAGATTAGACCACATTTCGAGTGATCAATGCAGAAATCCAGATATTTTCAAAGGGTTCACAAACATATTCTTGCTACTGTACTAAAACAGGGCTCGCAAAATTTCAAAATCGCTGGTAGCCCTTCGGGCAGACATTCTTCAGATTTTGGTAGCCCAAAATGAATTTAAGAATAGGGCTGAACGACTTTGGAAAATAATCTAAATGATTTTTTTTTACCAATATTGCGATTTAATATGCAATTATTTTGTAAAGCTCTTTATGTTATGTATTATTAAAAAAAGACAAGCGATAAATCATTGTATAGTATGACCAACACAATATTAGATAGATTAAACATAAATGTCCTTTTCTGTAGGCCAGGCCTATATGTTATGATGAAATTAGGTGATGCATGAATTGATATGAACGACATTTTTATTTAACAATTACAATCACAGTATATTGACTGATTTGTTGAACTTCCAACCTTGTAAGCATGTAATAATGATGACAACATAAAGCACTGCCAAATAAGCCTGGTGTAAACATTAATATGAAAGTCAGTAACAAATCACACAAACTAAAGTAGAT
>NW_015547638.1:214815-215964 GCF_001515605.1 Sinocyclocheilus anshuiensis
TAGAGAGAATAACTGTTATTATTATTATTCTCTCTGTTATTTATTTATTAATTTATTGTGGGTTTCATGCTGTCCGCTAAAGCATAGGACACACACAGGTTTTCTTCCTCACCAACGACATTAAACACCGTGTCTACACCGGATGCGAGCGGCAAAATACAGTAGAGCCCATAATCAGTGACGCTGTCTACACTGGATGTGGCGCGGCGCAGCGCAACACGACAAAACCTGACATTAAACTGATGCCTTGTTCTAGTTATGACGTACTGACACAAAGTTAAAATGATTTGCAACGGTCACATTGTCGTGTCCAGTGTAGAGCTGTTGCGGCACGACGCGACAACTGTAGCGTCTGGTATAGACGGTGAGTGAAGCCGAGAGCAAGATACGCCTCGTCATATTTTCTTTGAATGACCAGCACCTGCCTGGGTCTTGAAGGTCGAAGTCTTCAGTAATGAAATGCACCGTAACACTGTTACTGCTTGAGTAATTTCAATGTGCCATTTTGAAGTACGTTCATTATATACACTTTCAAAAAGTTCCGCTAGCATGCCAGGGTTGCCAGGTTTTCACAACGAAACCCGCCCAATTGCTACTCAAAACTAGTCCAATCGCGCGTTTCGAGGGGGGTCCACCGGTAAAAATCGCGTTCCGGGGGTAAAATACACGTTTTTTTAGGGGTGCTCCGATCAGGATTTTTGAGGCCGATCACCGATCTGCCGATACCGATCGTTTAAAGCCTTCTTTTTATCATTTATAACTATTTATAGTGATACTCCAATCAGGATTTTTAGACATTTATTCAGGGCCTGAATTTCATTTTTGAAAATGGAGGGAATTCCTCTCTTAGGTGACTCTTGTGAGGGGAAGCAGCACGAACTGTGCTTTCACACAGGAGTCCACTGCTGACCCATGGCTGTTTACTACAAACACAACATTTATCCATTAGTTTGATTTCAAATCCAAACATTGTCACTGAAAATGCTTTTTCAGCATTGCAGTTCTTTTTTTACACAGTACAGTAATACAATCGTTCACAGACATGTTTAAACACAATAAATATAAGCAAGACATTATTCAATGCTTTTTACTTTTGCATTTACTTCTAGATTTACATATTAAGTTGCTCAAGCAATTGGCAAAACATTT
>NW_015547638.1:216228-220727 GCF_001515605.1 Sinocyclocheilus anshuiensis
GATCTGAAAGTGCTCTTTTCCTTTAAACCTAGCCAAAAAGCCATATGTGTTGACTGTGAAAGACAGTAGACTTTAATAATATGCATTTATGGTGTAATTACTACATTTTTGTGTCAATCCATGTTTATATTTACTCCAAACAATGCACTGTCACTTTAATTCAGCGCAGCAATAGACTCGATGTGGAAACGATCTCTGCACTGCTGCAGACGCAACGCTACTGGAACGCACTGACGGACCGCAACCGTGTGCAGTGTACATGCTTTATTAATCCGTTAACATGAGCGCGGAAAAAATACGCACCACGTATGCACTGCAAACAGAGTAATGTGAACCTGGCATTATGTGTGTGCTGCGAGTAAAGTAATGCAATTTATAAACTTTAGTGACGATGTGTATTGCAAGCCGTTTTAGCATTTAAAAGTTTGTTTTGACCATCCATAAATATAATTTAAGATAGGAACAATTGTATTTTGACGAGTCATAATTATAATTTGACTAGTCACAATGACAATTAGAGATATCTGCAATTATAATTGCACTAGTAAGAAATCGGATTAGAGATATCTCTAAATGCTTTGACTAGTCAAAACTCTATTTAAGATATCTGTAATGACGTCATAGATATCTTCAATAGAGCGTCACACATACGCAAAGGTAATTAGAGATATCTCTAATTCAGTTTCGACTAGTCACAATTATATTTCAAGATATCTGAATTGTACCTGCTCCTAGTCAAATCCGCTGTTGTGTGATGTGAGACTAAATTTACTCAGCTCCTCCCAGAGCCCCTCCCCGACTAATGTTTAGTGCTAACTACTAACAACAGTAGTCTGCTTTTCTTGTCACGGAGAGAAAAGCTACTGGATGAATTATTTCAGGGGTTATTAAATCATATCTGGATGCAGCCATATGTGGTAAAAGGTCTCCAGCGTGCATGTATGTATAGCGCTGTGATTTTAATTGAATCATGTTGCAAAATGGACCAAATGCAGTGTAATGTTCAATAAAGGCAGAAAACCGCAAACTGCTCGTCTGAATTTATTAATATTTAGACATAATGAAGAACAATGGAATTATACAACAAAAACATGAAAAATAGTACAAATAAATGCATGACGGCCAAAAACGATGCTTCATAATCAGATGCAGTCAAAAAAGGTAAAGCCTGATTTAAAAAATATTACAATTTAATAAAATAACTAGCATTGATGACATTTATTAGTAGGTTACATTACGTTGTGTATGGATTCAGGTTTACTTGTGTCGTTATGGCAGCTTGTTTCCGTCATGGAATAAAAAATAAAGGTAATTTGCAGTCTTTTATCTTACACTTCGGACTTTTTTTTCTCAGAATTGCGAGATATAAACAATACGAGTTATAAACTTTATAACTCACAATTCTTTGCATTGTGTTTAGCTATATCTTGCAATTCTCAGAAAAAAAAGTCAGAATTGTGAGATAAAAAGTCACTATTTATTTATTTATTACTTATTTATTTATTTAGTGGAGGAAATGAGCTTCCATAGGAAATAGCCGCACACCCCTACACAGCACACGGCTCAACTTTACGATATAGAATAGGACAAAAGCCTATCTGAGTCCTCTCTGTATAGCCTACCACTTTTTACACATGCTCCAGCTACATTTTTATTTCCATACTTTTGAATTACTTCTTTATAAAATAGTTTAAAATGACCCAAAGACGCAGGACCTTTATTAAACAACTCTTAAGAGAACATGGCGGATGACAACAGTTTCCAAGGTAGGCCTGTTAACGTATGTATTAGCATACCTCTGCGCACCGGGTTCACGCAGACAGGATATGTCATCAGCGTGTTCATGCACGCTGTGCAGACAGAATGATAATGGCAGACAAACAACAACAACCCGATCTTCCTTCCTGGTATTGTAGTACTTTTAAAGTTTTCTCACCGGTGAATGACACATGATGTAGCCCACCGGTTAATCCAGTCCTCGCGCCAGCTCGTTAGAAGTGAGCTACGTGCATGAACTGTGTTCCGGTCGACATGATCCCTACACAGTGTTCATTGCTCTCTACTCCCTGAGCGGGGGAAATCCCATGGGCTGGAATTGGGAACCGCTGATGTAGCCTATTGTAGTAATGTTGTCTCTGGTCTGTGAGCGTAAATGCGTTAAGGGGGTGTGGCTTTGGACGGCGATTGCAGGGAGGGTGGGACGTTCGCTTTCAGTGCTATCAGGCTAAAGTTAGCATTTTCCAAGATCTCCTGCACCTTTAAATTGCAGACATCTTTAAATGAATTTTGACTAGGAAGAATTCCAATTCAAGATATCTACAACTGTAATTTGACTAGTCAAACACCAGTTACAGATATCTTGAATTATAATTTTTACTAGCGTTAATTCAGTTAGAGATATCTCTAATTAAATTATCACTAGTAGAATTGTAATTTGAGTTATCTCTAATTAGAATTATGCCTAGTACAAAATCAATTATAGATATCGTTAATTACAATTTCTACTACACAAAACTCTTTTGTAGATATCCGAAAATATTTTCCAATGGAAGTCAATGGAACAATATGACTAGTGATATCTCGACTGTATATTATGACTAGTCAAAATAACATTGTAGATATCATCAATGCATATAATGACTAGTCATAATCACATTGTAGATATCTTAATTCCAATTACGCCGAGTCAAAATTGCAGAATAGATATCTGGGATTGGAATTTTGACTAGTACAGCAAGGAGTATTTAATGCTAAAACGGCTTGCCATAGAGTACCTCACCTTCAGCATTATAATAATTTCACCGGCACCGGACAGAGACTGACACGTGCCGCTGCATGTAATGCCAAACCTCTCACGGCAGCGTCATCAGCTTGAGATCGGTTTTTTGAGATCGGCCTTTTTAGAGACCGCCGATCAATCCTCCCAACCTGATTATCGGCCGTTGGAGCGGTTCCCCAAACCTCGGACTTGGCAACACCGTAGCATGCCAACTTGATTCTTCCTCTGACTTAGATGTGTTCCACTTGAAGCAGCGCTGCTTAGACCGATCGGTGTGTGTCATCAAAGTACTGCAAGAGCTATAAGAGAGCGGTTTTTCATATTGCGATATTATGGGGAAGTCGTGGCCTAATGGTTAGAGAGTCGGACTCGTAACCCAAAGGTTGCGTGTTCGAGTCTCGTACCGGCAGGGATTGTAGGTGGGGGGAGTGAATGTATAGCGCTCTCTCCACCTTCAATACCACGACTGAGGTGCCCTTGAGCAAGGCACCGAACCCCAACTGCTCCCCGGGCGCCGCAGCATAAATGGCTGCCCACTGCTCCGCGTGTGTGTTCACGGTGTGTGTGTGTGTTCACTGCTGTGTGTGTGCACTTTGGATGGGTTAAATGCAGAGCACTAATTCCAAGTATGGGTCATCATACTTGGCCACATGTCACGTCACTTTTTAAATTTTTTTTATCGCAAATGTAATTAATCGTTCAGCCCTATTTAAGTAGCCCGAAAAAAAAAAGACATCGGCTGAACTTCACTGCGGACAAATCAGCATGATTAAAAACTTCAGTGATTGCTTTTTTTCTTCAAATAACAAGTCAAGAGAGTAGGGGTGCAACTGATCACAAAACCCACAGCTCGGATCATATTGCATTATCATATCAGATTTTGTGTAACAGATCGGATCATTTTGCAGATGAGCAACAAAAATATGGTTCTTTATTATTTAAATAACAGAATACTTTGATACCACAGCAAAAACTAATAGCATATAGGGATGTAACGATTCTCTCAACTCATGATGCGATGCGATTCACGATACTGATTTCACAATCCAATTTTCTCACAATTTTTCTTTTTAACAAAATGAGATTTAAGACTAATTATAAATGAAAAGGTGTCCTTTTATTATTTCCCCAACAAAATGCTGCACATTTCTTTGTGAAATGGAAATATGTAAAATAATAAAACTAACTTGAAATTTTTAAACAAATCCCAAATAAAATAATTAAATACAAATAAAATAAATCTCTTCATATAAACAAACTAAGGCTTTGGCTGTGCTTTTTCCATTTAAAATCAGAGGCAACCACTGCATTTTAAGCATGATCCAAACAAAGATGCTAAATACATGTTATTTAAATCGCAATTAGATTAAATAATTTTGAAATTTGAAGCAAAAACAGAATGGTTTGATTTTAGCTTTGTGAATGAGACACAAATGTCACGCTCTGACAGCAGGTGGCGCTTATGGAACAGACCGAATGCACGGATCCAATATAATGATGCACTTGATATTCCTTTCACCACTGTTTACGTTCACTTAAGACTAGTGGTCACCCGATATGTGGTTTTTGACAGCCGATGCCGATATCTTGGAAAGCAGGGTGGCCGATGGCAGATAAAAAGCAGATATAATTTTATTTATTTTAATTAATATTCAAGAAATTTGAAATAATTTGAAAATGGATTAAAAAATAAATGTGTAAAATAAACATACTTATACTT
>NW_015547638.1:221457-222916 GCF_001515605.1 Sinocyclocheilus anshuiensis
CATATTTTTTCAAATAAAGCCAAGGTAACACTCATTTTACATACAGCACACAGTGAAAATTACATGAATATGACAATAGGCAAATGCATAAAGCGCAGCATAATTTGAGATCACGAATTTAATGTTTAAAGCATTCAATTTGCACGGACCGAAAGTCACGCAGAGAACACGCGATCATGCAGGTCAAATGCACACTTCACAAGATCTCACAGCTGGATTCGACTAAGTTTAAGGTTTGTGAAATTAAATGTTCATTATTCATTCAAAGATTTGTTTAAATGATATAAATGTGTATTTGCTCAATGCTGACGTTTGACTTTCTATTACTAATAATATAATACTTTGTATACATGTTTAATTTCCTTTCTATCTGATTATTAGGCAGACTTCTATCCGTATTAGACAGAACTGTTAACGACGACGGCGAACGAGGAAGAATATGAGCACCGTGTGTTCAGGCACTGCCGCTCTCAGCGCCGTCAAAATAAAAGTCTCACCTCAAACGCATCGGCCAAACAGAAAAACTTATCGGCCGATGCCGACATTCTGTGTTCGTGCATTGTCTGAAACTTTGAACGAGTGCGCGCAGCTCCGAATGCGCGTGAATGATTTAAAACACTTGAATGTTTAAATCGGCAAAACACGTGCAAACGATCAACTATGATCCGTTTTACCCCTACAAGTTAGTGAACAACGCAAATCAAGGAAGGAATTTTATATCACTGTTCAAGATAGCCCGTCGGGCAGAGTGGTGATACGCGATTTTGCGAGCCCTGTAATAGTAACTTTTATTTTATATATTTGGTAACACTTATTTTAAGGACCAATTCTCACTATTGACTATTGAATACTACTAGCATATTGTAGTATAAAGTATAAAGCAATGCCTTATTCTGCATGACAATTTTTTAGATTCCTTAATACTAAACCCACACCTAAACCTTAAACCTAACTTATTAACTATTAATAAGCAGCAAATTAGTAGTTAATTGAGGCAAAAGTCATAGTTAATAGTGAATATGTGTTCCCTGATCTCAAGAGTTACCATATATTTTTTACTGAAATCGGTTTTTAATATGAAAAATAAATAAATAAATACCACACAGAGATTTCTGAGTCATTAGGCGCATTTCCATTACCCTTCAAATTGCGCAAATTGAAATTGCGAATTGAAAACACGCCTAATGGAAACGTGTCAATTTCGCAAAAACGCCCATATATTGCAAAAAAGTTTTTACGCTCGCATGAGGTGGTTTTTCAGGCAATGTGAAAAAGGAATATTTCGCAAAACTGCAATGGAAACGGCTTTTTCGCATTTACAGGTCACATGGCATATGCAAAAAGTCATATGATCATTCTTCAAAGTAATATAACCTCCAAGAAACACTTCATACGTGGCCGCTCTCCAGTATAAGGGGCTTTCCCTAATGTTAATGCTTAGACAATTTACACTGCACAC
>NW_015547638.1:222954-226102 GCF_001515605.1 Sinocyclocheilus anshuiensis
GGCAAACGAGAAAGTATTATAATGTTTGCCTTTCTATTACTAATAATATAATACTTTGTATACATTTTAATTTCCTTTCTATCTGATTATTAGGCAGACTTCTATCCGTATTAGACAGAACTGTTAACGACGACGGCGAACGAGGAAGAATATGAGCACCGTGTGTTCAGGCACTGCCGCTCTCAGCGCCGTCAAAATAAAAGTCTCACCTCAAACGCATCGGCCAAACAGAAAAACTTATCGGCCGATGCCGATATTTGAAAAATGCCAAATATCGGCCGATATATCGGCCTTGGCGATATATCGGTCGACCACTACTTAAGACATAACCGACTGTGTTTACGAGAATACTTGCCGAGACAGTTATTTTGAGATAATTTTGTGTGTATGTGTTCATTCAGATGCAAGGATACGCAAAAGAGGAATACATTCTGTGTTCGTGCATTGTCTGAAACTTTGAACGAGTGCGCGCAGCTCCGAATGCGCGTGAATGATTTAAAACACTTGAATGTTTAAATCGGCAAAACACGTGCAAACGATCAACTATGATCCGTTTTACCCCTACAAGTTAGTGAACAACGCAAATCAAGGAAGGAATTTTATATCACTGTTCAAGATAGCCCGTCGGGCAGGGTGGTGATACATTTTGTTAGCCTGAATGAAAAACACAAAAGCCCCGGGACGTCGGGCTAGCGATTTTGCATGCCCTGTAATAGTAACTTTTATTTTATATATTTGGTAACACTTATTTTAAGGACCAATTCTCACTATTGACTATTGAATACTACTAGCATATTGTAGTATAAAGCACATATTAATGCCTTATTCTGCATGACAATTTTTTAGATTCCTTAATACTAAACCCACACCTAAACCTAACAACCACCTTATTAACTATTAATAAGCAGCAAATTAGTAGTTAATTGAGGCAAAAGTCGTAGTTAATAGTGAATATGTGTTCCCTGATCTCAAGAGTTACCATATATTTTTTACTGAAATCGGTTTTTAATATGAAAAATAAATAAATAAATACCACACAGAGATTTCTGAGTCATTAGGCGCATTTCCATTACCCTTCAAATTGCGCAAATTGAAATTGCGAATTGAAAACACGCCTAAAGTTTATTCCAGCCGCGCCACGCATGTTTCTGAGGCGGCTCTCTTTGCTACTTCTGTAAAGATACACGCATAAGCCTCCTTTGAATACATATAGCCAAAATCCCACCAAAATCCGTTGCCATGACTTATCGCGAGAGGCAAAAGGTTACGTTTAAGTCTCATAACATTGGTTAATGGAAACGCCGTCATTTCGCAATACTTTTTTATCAACATTTATAAAATATCGCCAAAGTTTTGCACAAATCTGTAATGGAAACGCGCCTACTGACTGTTGAATCAGAGTATTAAACTGAAACAGATGGATTAAAGAGATTCTTGAAAATGCACTAAACATATCAGCTGAAACACCAAACTTAAAACAACTTTTTTTAATTCTTTCACCATACCCACCAAAGTAAAAACAAACTCTTAAACCTACATTTACATTTATGCATTTGGCAGATGCTTTTATTCAAAGTGACTTACATTGCATTGAAGGTACAATTCGCCAGTTCATGCATTCCCTAGGAATCGAACCCATGACCTTGGCATTGCTAGCACTCTACTCTAGGAATAAGCATCACAGTTAATGTTATTTGTTTACAATTAACAAAGTTACACCAGAAAACGCAAAAAATTCACCAATGGAAACTGACCCAAGTTTCAGGATATATATATCACTTTCTCTGGGCAAGAGACCTGAAGGGCACACTGAGCTATATAATAAAAACAGTGAGATTTTCTAAATGCTCAAAAGAATGAAAGAGGAAGAAAAAAATCATTAAAATCTATATACCTTAAAGGCAAAATAAAAACTAAATAAATAAAGTGTGATATTCATTCTCACAAATGAAAAGTCCCAAGTTGCATGATCAAGCTTAGGTCAGGCAACGCTTAAGATGAAGAGGTGCGAGGGATGTGGTTAACGACCTGCAGGGCAGGACAGGGGAGGTATACAGAAAAACACACTGAAAGGTGGTGTGTTTCGGAGTGGGCTGTCTTGGCTAATATCCAGACCTGTGGAGGCTGTGAGCAGAGGCTTGTGTGCTCACAAGGACTTCTGGCAGGCCACAGCAGAGGGGAGGGGAAGAACCATTAACCTTTGGCCTTCCTGCCGTCGAGTATTAGCAACCTGCAGCTCCCCTCGGTAGTTCACTGCACTGACTGGGTCATCAGAAGGCCTTCTCGAACCACAACTAAAGACCAGCTTAGCACTTCCTATGTGTTAAAATTACTGAGTGTTAAGGATATGCGGGATTGGGGGGAGTGGGCACAACCTGCTAAATTTAGAATGCTGGGTTGTCACGTACAACCTGACTACAACTGAACTGATTTGGATCTTGACTGTAACTCAATGACTTAATGATCTATGACCTGTTGCATAAACTGCTTAGACTACTATTACAAGTTAGTTAATTGTATAAAAACATAGACTGGAACTTAAATTAGTTTAATTAATTGAGAGCCTAGATTTAGATTGATCTATTTTTGAAGTTTACACAGGAAAAACAAAGGCAAGTAAATTGAGACAAAACAGTCAACTCACAACCAAATGGAAACCAATCAATGAATACCACACATTTAAAGTTAGCAAAGAGCCTTAAGTTGTATTCCGGCCTTACCATGTGATGTTTAAAGTCGGCATGAAATCAAAATTGACTTTATTTACTTTACTATTAATGGTCTGTTAGTTCAGTCAAGCATACAGCAGAATTGACCTATCGTTAAGCCCCGCCCCCCTTAGTTACTGTTGCTCACTCGGACAAACAAAATTGTGTTACGGTCGTCACGATTGCAATGACAACATCCCGGACCAACACCGTTCATATACCGCAGAGTAAGATTAAATTCATTTACTTTTAGCCAGATTAATATGGAGAGGCACTCTAATATAGACCTTCGTTTATGTGTTTTTGACTTTCACTGCATGGTACATGACGTGAGAAGAGTTCACCATTAAGGTTTGTACGTTAGCATGGACTCACTAACTTTAACATTAGCTAGTTTTAGCCAGAGATACCTTGCTGAAGCACTAGATGACATTAATGTT
>NW_015547638.1:226493-228744 GCF_001515605.1 Sinocyclocheilus anshuiensis
GATATTAAAATAAATATGTAAAAATACAGATCACAATGCAAACGGGAGAATTGTGTTACGGTCGTCACGATTGCAATGACAACATCCCGGACCAACACCGTTCATATACCGCAGAGTAAGATTAAATTCATTTACTTTTAGCCAGATTAATATGGAGAGGCACTCTAATATAGACCTTCGTTTATGTGTTTTTGACTTTCACTGCATGGTACATGACGTGAGAACAGTTCGCTATTTAGGTTTGTACGTTAGCAAGCATGGACTCGCTAACTTTAACGCTAACGTTAGCTAGTTTTAGCCAGAGATAATTTGTTGAAGCACAAGATGACATTAACGTTCTGCTTGCGCAGATGAAAAGTGTAACTTAATGAGAGTATGACAACCAGAAAATGAACGTTTTCGTCTTCATTGTGATTGGGGTTGAATGCTTAGGGACATTTTGCTCTGTTTTGGATGGATTTAGGAAATGGAATAAAATAAATTACATTGCCTATCCTCTCAGGATAAATGGAATTAGTGTTACAAGTACCCTAGGCACATCGTTTTTCCATTTTTGTAGCATAAACATCATTAAACCGATGCGAGCTTCGGATCTTCCAATGTTTCTCGATGGCGCTGAAACCTAAAGATGTCAGAGTTCCGCTCCCCGTGCAACTGATACTCGACTGCCATTGGCTCATCTGCGTTCGAGGGTAGGGGCTTACCGATAGGTCAATTGAGGATAAACAATCCAGGACTGTCCTACAGAAGAACAACAGCTTTGTCTAAGCTGTCAAAACATCAATGTCAGCTCTATTCTGATGAAATGTATCAAAGTGAAATCGGATAAGACTCTATACAAAAACATGCAGCTCCAGGAGATGGAGTCAGCATCATTCCCGAATGGTTCTCCCTTTCATCCTGAAGGTTATACTGACAGCTACCACAGAGGCCACACACAGAAGAACAGACAACCGCTTCTGACAGCTTGTCAGGGGTACAAAGCACAATAAAGGCAAACAAGTATTTATAGAGAAAGGAAAACCAGACGCTCATTTTTAATAGTACGCCTGAGAGCTCAAGCAGTACTGAATCAATACACAGGACAATACAACCACTGTATCCAGAAATCAGTTTATATCATTGAAATCCGAAATGATGATAACTAGCAAAACAGAAAACAGTTGAAACAGAATGAATAAGATTTGTACTCCATTTTGAACGAGCTTCAACTTTCTTGGAGTGTTAAAGCCTCTCAATCATTTATCATGGTGCACTCTCTTTGTGGTTCCTTACAACAGCAAATTCCCATTATTTATATATAGTACATTACATTTACATTCAAACATTAGGGCTCAATGTTAGTGATGGCTCACTGATAATTGACAAAACTGGCCCTTGCCCTAATAGGCCAATTCTTAATGTCACTGACATTCATTAATCAAACACATGCATTCTATCCCTTGTTTTTTGGCTGCAAGATGAAGTTAAACAGCTGCCTAGAAACTCTAAGAAAAATTTGTGATAGTGTACTTAATATAAAATAGAATATTTTGAAAATGATTAAAAATCCAGTAATGTTTTGCAACAGTGTCGCCTGTAAGTTACTGTAAAAACCCTTTGAAAATGTCTAACAGTGTATTTGTAGAATAAAATGTTGGAACTTCTGCACTACTAAAATCAGTGCTACTGGCACAACTAAGCAGAAAAAAAAAATTACAGTTGAGCCATGTACGAAACTATCCTATAACTAAACTTAGAAACCACAAAGAAGAATCTAAAAAAATGAATATTCGTGTTCTTCTGACACTAACTTTCCGTTTTGGGGTTGCTTGGTATTCATGTTGTTTTACCTAGGCTCTGAGATCACTAACTTTTTTTTTTTTTATATTTAAAATTATTTACAATATTTTAAAATTATATTTTGAAAAAATAAAATATAATTTTTTTCCCCCAAAAAGGATATTTGAAGTATCCGTTCTCAAAATATTAGACATCATTAAAGTCGCTGTTTAAGATTGATGTTTTCTGACTAATTAATAGGGACCTGAGATCTCCAAAACAGAACAAGGGATGAAACAAAACTTGTTAATCTGAAATGCAATAATCCACAAACTCACAATCTCAAAGACATTAAGCTTTTATTCTGCCTAGAGTTTATAGCAAAATGCTATCATAAGACAGAATGGGGAAAGGACCCAGCAACACAGCAGGGACATTTTCTGGGACACCAGCCAACACTCACAAATCCTTTCTTCTCCAGTTCTTTCCC
>NW_015547638.1:229159-229354 GCF_001515605.1 Sinocyclocheilus anshuiensis
TTCCCTAACCCGTACCCCATCCTGTCCTGCAGCATGGCGCACCATTCTCCTCTCACATGGACAAGAGGATTTCAGCCTCTTACATCAGAGGGTTCAATGTTAAACTGAACTGGACTGGACTGTGGTGTGATGATGAGGTAATGAGAGAAATATGGGTGGAAAGATCTCATAACACCCCCCCCCCCCAGACCCCCC
>NW_015547638.1:229438-233864 GCF_001515605.1 Sinocyclocheilus anshuiensis
TCTGGTTGTTAGATATTTAGCGTCTACCTAAATTGCGTTTCGATGCCAGGTCAGCACTGTCTAACCTCCTGGGATATTTTATTTTAATTTAAGCAATTACAGATATGTGGTTTGATACTACACAACTGCCTGAAGAAAAATACCTCCTTTAAAAAAAACAATTAATTCATTAAAAATTCTAGGCACAGGAAAGAATGAAAATCAGGCAAACGATTCTACTGTTACAGAAATGCAAACTGAACTCCAGCAAATGAGAGTTCACCACAGCCAGCCTTTGAAATCTGTGCAGACAAGAACAATGTGCTCTAATTTTATCAGAGCAAGACGGAGGCAGTGTGCAGCCACAGAAGCCAATATTAAATTATGTCCAGCTATAAAGTGGGGCTAGACACCAAATAGAAAGCCACAATGTACACAGATAATCCCATGAAAGACAAGGAATTCCCAGTCTCTTTCTACTTTTACAAGCTCTGCGGTTCAGGGGTTTGTGTGCACCCGTATAGTCCAGAGCGAGATCGCTCATCCGTATTGCTTGCCCTTTTTGACACAAGCTGAACATTGGCGTCTCACGCCTCCAAGCTTTGACCCCAATCCCCTGCAGTGCCATGAGGGACGGTGGTTTGGTTTGTGTGCACCCGTACCCCAATCCCCTGCAGTGCCATGAGGGACGGTGGTTTCCTAAAACCAGACGAAAGGGGGGAGAGCTGAATCTGGGTGTACTGGAGCAAAGGAGCTCCTCGTTTTGGTGTAATTTATAATTAAGGTTGAGCAGCACACACTCAAAGGGTAGACGGGTTATGAATTACAAGTGAATTGCCCTATTCATTTTATCACTGGCATCAGCCAAGTGTGACATGATTTTCAAGAGAGAAAAATAGATAGAAGAAAAAAATTATGGTTCTCAATTAAGCACACAAGACAATAAGCAAAGCTACAAAAGCACACAGTGACAATATGGACAAAAAGTACTAGAATAATAGGGGAGAAGGATGGCAAATCCAAATTCCTATTTATCAGACAGCAAAGATGGTTATCTAAATAAAATAATAATTTTTACATTAAAAAAAAATGCAAAAATATCTAACTGCTCTGAGTATTTAGATATTTCACAAAGAGAAACAAATGACCCAACTCATATTCACATGGGTTTGTGAATATAAACAGCTAACAGAGCAAGAATCTAGGCTAGATCTAAGAAACTAACTCCAATTGACCTTTTTGACTTCTAGTTTTTCTTTTCTCTTTCCTGTAAAATATATGTCAGTACACAAGTTATAGGCTGTCCTCTTTGTGTGTTTTGCTGGAAATCACATAACCAACAGAAATTTAATTTCATGATGAATAGATCCCTTTCAGTGTGAAAGAACATGGCAACAGTGAGGAGCCTGTTAATTGGAGGATTTTAAGTGTAATGTTTAATAGGATCAGATGCATGCGATATTAGTTGTGCCCACCAGATTCACACCGGAATCTTCTATTATTTTGAGAGACAGGAAGAGTAATGGCGAAAGTCCAGCCCTTCATTTTGTACCACCTCAAACATTTAAAAATGCAGAAACGTTTTAGGGATATTTTTTTTTTACACTGACAACGTGATATCACTCCCCTTAGGGCAAGTTATTTATTTTGGCTCAAGTTAAAAAATATAGATGTGAATCATTACCCTAAATTTTTGTAATTGGATGAATGAAACATTTTTTTCAGTGCAACCAAATTAACATTAAATTAAAATAACCAAATATCAGATTCACTGCATAGTTTATTACTATGGAACTGTGGTAGTCTGGTATGCTAATTAACATATCTGAGCACAGTATATTTTAAAAATAAACACAGGTAAATAAATAGAACAAAATTTAAGACTATTTTAAAAAAATATTTCAGTGTAAATAAGGGCTCTAATCACAGATTACGCGACTAAACAGCAGTTGGATAAATCTAAAACAGTATTTTATCCAAGCTATAATTTATCTGACCCAGTCAGCAAAGTAACTAACAGTAAACACATTACAGGCTCAGTCTAACGTTACCTGCAGTAACTTGGTTAAGAGTGTTTATGGTCAAGCTCGTCGCTGAGTTAGAAGCTACAAGCTTTCAAGTAACAGCCCAGATTGTTAACCACTAAACCACAGCACACAAATGTCTTCAACGGATTAGACTTAAAATTGAACTCGCAGCCTGTTTTAGAGATTATCAAAGATTTTTTTTTAAACCTAGTGAGCTGCCTATCTAGACAACATTGGTTGCAATCGTAGATGTTAACGAGTCAGCAGCCGAGGTTTTGATACGGAGCCAATATCTCAACTTACCTTTTTGTTCACAAGTCGAGCTTTGGCAGCTTTCTGTAAAAAATAAAAGTGTCGCATGTTGTACAGCGGTACAAAAGGCATTTTTTCCCCCGAAAAAGGTAACTGTTACCCGTAAAAACAGACAGACCCAAGTAACAATGTATGAAGCAGCTGAACTTCCGAAAGAGTCCCAAAAAGGCAGCAGAACGAAAGTAAACGCAAAATTCAGTGTGCAAAGGACTGAAATTTCTATGCAGACTCAGAGCTTTGGGCTCTGATGGAGATTATAGATGCATGCATGCTGGAAAAACAGCAGATGACATTTCCATGACATACCCTCGAAAAGACGGGAAAAAATAAAACAGCGAGGCAGTTTGTCAAGTACAGTGGCATAAATTGGTCATCAGAAATAGCATCTCATCTACGGTGCAAAATGAAGAAAAGGGCAGTTTGAAGCTGCTACTACTGCCTGGTAGACTGACATGAGATTATACGATGCGAGCTGTTTCATTAAAGTGCAAAAATAAAGATATCGAGCGATGTGGCGAGCAGTCTGGCTGCAGTCGTGTGGGAAAATCCAGAGATGTTTTTAAAACGACAGTGGAAATATCCAGGAATAAGTGCGGAGTGTCGGGTCAGGATCAAGCCTCTGCAGCCATTTTGTTCGGTATCAACACAGCAGACGTGCCCTCAACTCCGGTGGGAGGGGCTTAGCCGCTAAGATATTTCAATATGACTTTTAACCAACCAATAAGCAAGCAGACTGATTTTTACATCGGAGCACCGCCCATAAAAGGTTTCAAAGCGTCCAGTTGGAATTCACAGGGGCTGGAATGGGCGTTCAAAGGAGAGCCCTGAACGCTCTCTACACAAACAAACAAAAAAAGAAAAAAAGAAAAAAAAGAAGCGTTTTCATCTATCTATCTATCTAGACACACATTAGACATGAAGGGAGTAATCTAATCTACATTCAAGGATGCTCCCATATAGTACAGACTCTGCCACTGTTTGACCTATAGTGTGATTCCTAGTGTGACAATCTGAAATACAAAAGGGAGAAAGAGAGGAAAGATTCATGCAGCAGGGTCCAGGCTTTATACTGTTGTAATTTCCCATGGGACAAAAAGGGGGATGAAAGGGCTGGTTAAAGAAAACAAGGCAGAGGGAAAGACAGTTAATTTTATGTTAGTTATTTTTAGTTATTTTCTAAAATAAAACAATACAACATTTTGAAGTACAAAAAATAAAGAAAGAAAAAAACATTACATTTAAAGGGTTTGTTCACCCAAAAATTAAAATTCTGTCATTAATTTCTCACCCTCCTGCCGTTCATCTTCGGAACACAAATTAAGATGTTTTTGATGGAATCTGAGAGCTCACAGACCCTCCATAGACAGCAATGATATTACCACGATCAACGCACAGAAATGTGAAAGGACATCGATAAAATAGTCCATGTGACATCAGGGGTTCAACTGTAATTTTACGAAGCTATGAGAATACTTTTTGTGCACAAAGAAAACAATAATAACATAACTTATTCAACAATACTTCTCCCCAAGTTACCGTCTTCCGCTATTTTGGAGAGTACCCCAGAACGTAATCAACGTAATCAGCGTTGTTTATTATGTATGTTATTATTGTTTTCTTTGCACACAAAAAGTATTCTCGTAGCTTCGCTACCCCTGATGTCACATGTACTATTTTACCGATGTCCTTGCTACGTTTCTGTGTGTTGATCGTGGTAATATCCTTGCTGTCTATGGAGGGTCAGAGAGCTCTCAGATTCCATCAAAAATATCTTAATTTGTGTTCTGAAGATGAACGAAGGTCTTACGGGTTTGGAACGACATGAGGGCGAGTAATTAATAACAGAATTTAAATTTTTGGGTGAACTATCACTTTAAACTAAATGATCAAATTTTAGGTGAGCAGCTTTACATGAAACATGCGTACAACTGACATCACAGGGGGGAAGGTATTGTCTTACACAGCACACAACATGGCTACATTACAATTATCACAGCACTTCATGATATAAAATAACACGCTAAAGCCTCTTTAAATGACACACACACACACACACACACACACACACACACACACACACACACACACACACAAACACACACACACAC
>NW_015547638.1:234080-259632 GCF_001515605.1 Sinocyclocheilus anshuiensis
CACACACACACACACACACACACACACACACACACACACACACACACACACAGGCCCAGCCTCTCTCATCAAACTAATTATGGAAAATCAGTCCAGTGCTGGTTTTATGGTGTTTTGGGACTTGACTGGTTAATCTGATTTATTGCACACTTAAGCTTAATTGATTGGCTTCATGGATTTAAATGAATAATGAGGAGCTAATACGCATTGTCTTTGTTTCAAGAACCTGGACGTGAACAGGGAAAAGAGGACAATGACCAACGGGCAGAGAGAGAAAGAGCATTCTATCACTCATGAAGGTGTCATTATTTCTGTTCTGCATGTTTGATCTGTTGCCAGCTGCATGTAAGGTTTTTTTTATGCTAATAATTCTGTATGAATAAAACACCTGAAAATACATGTGGGTTGGTTCAACATGGTTCTAAAGTCCTGAAAAATAAAAATAATAATCATTCATATATATATATATATATATATAAGGTACAATTTCCTTGCTCACAAGATGCTCTTTGGATCATCATGTTTTGCACAAAAAAAGCAGAAGGGTACATAGCAAACGCTAAGAAACGCAATTATATTCAACAATATAATTAGTAAGCACTTCTTTAGTGCTCTTATACTTCTGTAATATTATATATTATGTACAGTACAAAACACACTGCTAGAGATTAAGGATGATTTTAACAACAAAACCCTGTTTATAAATCTCTGTCAATTTGTAATCGAGATGAGCACCTGACCTAATCCTTGTCAGACCAATAGTTCTATTGGATTAATTTCCTCAGCTTAAGCCTAATGCAGAGCAGACGCATGAACCAACAGATTTATAAGGGATATGTATTGACAGGATTTGGCTGAATGAAGTTGTCAGAGCAATATTCTATAGATCACCAGCAGTCTGATCACGAATTTGCCACTGGATGTTGCTCCAAACCAAAAAGTGTTTAAAAAGTCCTTTGAGATATAAGTTACATTTAGTTTCTATCAGGCAATTGTGCAGCTTCAATTGGACAACTGAACAATCCTAATCAACCAATAGGCTCCCAGACGGCTCTGACCAAGCACCAGCCGAGCACCCGCTCTGGCTTGAGAACCAACACAATCTCAACAAAAAAGTGATATATATGGCTGCTAAGTGGCTGCCTCATGGTCCAAGTAGAAGCTCCTTCCAGTCTACGGGATTTTTAATCTGCCAGAAAAATTGCAATTTGAGCACTTATTTGACCACTTAAGATATTACCCTAGGTGTAATACTCAGGGTTATAGTCTTGTTCAAAGCCCTAACCTTAAAGGGATAGTTCACCCAAAAAAAATGAACATTTTGTCATTAATTACTCGCCCTCATGTTGTTCCAAACCTATAAGACCTCCATTCATCTTCGGAATACAAATTAAGATATTTTTGATGGAATCTGAGCGCTCTCTGACCCTCCCATAGACAGCAAGGGTCCTTACCCTCTCTGTTTAAATCTAGATTAAAGACACATCTCTTTGGCCAAGCATTCAAATAATGCATCTCATAATCTTGTACTGCAGTTATATCTGATCAAATGCACATTATTATTCTTTAGCTTAGGTTAAACAAATAAATTTTGCTTGGTTGGAACCACAGCTACGCTAATAATGTCTCTATTTGTTTCTCTATTTTTGCCATGTAACTAGGATTTACACAAACTTCAGTCTGGATCCAGAACACCTGAGATGATGCCAACCCCTCAGAGAACCTCAGGAAAAACAATGGCAACATGAGGGCTACTTATAGCAGACAAGAGGGTCACATGACAAGAACAAACCTATGGGAAACAAGACACATGAATAGGACAACCAATCAGAACATGACACATACACAAGGCAGAGCTACATGAGGACAAGGGAAGCATGACACAAACAGGGTGAAACAATTACAAAATAAAAGACATGAAATCATGAACATGAAACAAAACCCAAACACAAAACCCCACATTACATACTGACAGTCACCACTGATAAGATACTACTAAATATATTGTAGAAACTTGATTTTCTGTAAAGTTGCTTTGCAACGATTTGTATTGTGATTTACGTTCAGTGGATACTCTCCAAAATAGCGCTAGGGTGATGCGGAGGAGACGAATTGTTGAATAAAGTCGTTTTTTGTTTTATTTTGTGCACAAAAATGACAAGAACAAACCTATGGGAAACAAGACACATGACTAGGACAACCAATCAGAACATGACACATACACAAGGCAGAGCTACATGAGGACAAGGGAAGCATGACACAAACAGGGTGAAACAATTACAAAATAAAAGACATGAAATCATGAACATGAAACAAAACCCAAACACAAAACCCCACATTACATACTGACAGTCACCACTGATAAGATACTACTAAATATATTGTAGAAACTTGATTTTCTGTAAAGTTGCTTTGCAACGATTTGTATTGTGATTTACGTTCAGTGGATACTCTCCAAAATAGCGCTAGGGTGATGCGGAGGAGACGAATTGTTGAATAAAGTCGTTTTTTGTTTTCTTTTGCGCTCAAAAAGTATTCTCGTAGCTTTGTAAAATTACGGTTGAACCCCTGATGTCACATGGATTATTTTACCTATGTCCTTGCTACATTTCTGGACCTTGATCATGTAAGGACCCTTGTTGTCTATGGGAGGGTCAGAGAGCTGTCAGATTCCATCAAAAATATCTTAATTTGTGTTCCGAAGATGAATGGAGGTCTTATGGGTTTAGAACGACATGAGGGTGAGTAAATAATGACAGTATTTACATTTTTGGGTGAACTATCCCTTTAACTGCGAGCATTAGTAATAGTGATGCTTGCTTTAGCAAGCACAACAGATTATTTCAAATGTGGATTTTCTTAAAGACTGAGCTTAGATGTTTTACTTGTAATATAACCTTTGATGCCTCTTAACATGTAAGAATTTTGATAGGTTTTATTTATGTCTGGGTTAGGGTTAGTGTTTTTATTTCTGGGACTCCTGGACCACTACAGTCTCTCAGCATTTCCTCTGTTCTGATTTGTTTTTTAGCAGTATGAATCTTGTCCTTTAATATGCGAGGAGCTTGGCTCACACTATGAACCTCACACTATGAACTCTATTTGCCAAAAGAGCACAGATGAATTCCACCTCTGTTGTGAATGTTATAGAGGCATTTATCCCCTTAGGCGAGGGGTGATATTCAGGAGTACACAGCTGTAATAGGGGTTGGAAATGGGTTCATTTAGTTTTTGGGAAGCAGAGAAACAGAGGTCTTTTGCCACAGGCAGACACAGCACAGGAAAAAAAAAGAGATAGGAAAAGGGAGAGTGTGGGAGAAAGAGATTGGAGGTGTTACTGTCTATGGTACAACCCCTCCTCTTTCTCTCTGTTTCTCTGTCTCTCTGTCTCTCTCTTTTGACAGGGTGTCGTTGTGATTAATGCAGCTTTTTTCTGTGTGACCTGAAGGTCAAAGGAACAGAGGGAGTGAGGGGTGACACTGAGGGGGGTAAAGCAGTGCATAATTCACTCCTGCAGCAAACGCCTCTCTGCTGCTCTAATCTGAAATGTAATCAAACTTGCTTTAATACAACTGGCTTGGAAGAACCAAAGATTGGTGGAGGGGGTGCTGATGGTCAACAGTAAGCATGAATATTACCTTCATTAGTGACCGTTTTAACCTTTTGTAATAGTTGTGTATGAGTCCCTCAGTTGTCTTCAGTGTGAAAAGATGGATCTCAAAAACATACAGTCATTGTTGGAAAGGGTTCAAATACGCAAAAGATGTTGGAAAACCAAAGAATTTGTGGGACCTGAAGGATTTCTCGGAAGAACATCCGACAGTTTAACTGTTCAGGACAGACAAGGGACTCATGAACAACTATCACAAAAAAAGGTACAACACAGTATTAAGAATCAAGCGTATGTAAACTTTTGAAGGGGGTAATTTTTATAAATTTAACTATATTATTTTCTCTTGTGGACTATATGTAAATGTCTTTTATGTGAAATATAATGTCAGTACTAAAAAAAAAAGAACATGCATTTTGTATGATCCCTAAAATTTTGACCACAACTGTATGTATTTGCATACCTCTTTGCACCCAAAAGCGTGAGTTTGGGGCGTGGCTACTGTAGCATTCTGAGCCAGAGGATGTTTAGCCCAAAAAAAAAAAAAAAAAAATTCAGATTCTGTTACAGAAGTACAAGCCACAATTCAAACAATTGCCAAAATACACAGAGACAGACAACGGGGTAAAACAAGGGTAACCATTGGCAGTGGTTATATAATATGGTTATACAATCTTTGATGGATGTTTGGGTTTCAATTGATCTGACAAACGTCTAGTTTATTCTCAACAGATAAGCTAAACTTCAAGTAAAAAGTATTCCAATATTGAACCTTTTATTGACCTTAGGCTGTTTTTACCTAAAGAGACATGCCTTTTTTAGACCTGTAATAGCTGAGTTTGTGATGTTTGGGTTGGGGGAAGTGTAACACCTCAAAAGGGGCACTATTTGAAAATGTGCTTTATTTTTTAGTTCCACTAAATGACACTAGTAGTGTAGTAGTGTAGTACACTACACTAGTAGTGTAGTAGCTACTAACATGTAAGCTATAAGTGTCATGATTTCAATACCCACCACCTAGTCGATTCCCAATAAATAGTCCTGTCCTACATTTTTTTTCTTGTAGAAAATCTAGAAAGATACAAAAGGATAGCTAGAAAGCTATTTTGTATATCTGGAAGACATTTCAATAATGTCATTATTTTGTGAACAGGCATTTACAGTTTTTGCCCGTTGCTTGAACACTATAGACACATGCTTAGACCAAAGTAACAAAACTTGAAGCTTTTGTTACTATACCTTAAACACAGTGTAACCATACCTTAAACAAAAGCGCTGCTTTGCACTTCAGTTGCAATTCTGCAACACACTTGCTCCTGCACACTACACACTATTTCATACATAAGACACTTCGTTCATAAATGAAATCTCATGGGTACCATTGGGAAAACACATCTATTCAAAATACAAAACACATTGGGTGATTGAAAACACTTAGACACACACCTGAAAACACTTACTTACAAAACTGAACACCAATCAGCCAGCTACAAAAAGGTCTCAGTTAAGCCATTTTGACAACTTTGCAAGCATGGAGGCAAGGAGAGCTAGAGGCAGAGGAAGAGGAAGACAGAGAGAGAGAGGAGGACGTGGTCGAAGAGGCCACGCAAGGACCATTATTTCGGATGACATAAGAGCAACTTTGGTGGACCATGTCATAAACCATGGCCTGACTATGAGGGAAGCTGGGCAGAGAGTCCATCCTAATCTAAGCCGTTCGTGTGTAAGCAATAGGCAAAAACTGTAAATAGCAAAAAAGAGAAATTAAAACTCCTAGCTGCTGCACACAAATGCATTCAGAAAAGTATAAATATGCATATGCACGTACACAAAGATCCTCTTCACTGAGTTATTTGTTTACATGCTAACCTTAGTTTTATCAAATAAGACACATTTCTGATCAACATTTTTGTTGATTCTATAGCAGCATACTTGTCAACCAAAGGATACTGATCTAGGAACTAATTCTACTTGACTAAATCTTGTTGTGCACTTTGCAGTGTTACTGCTGTGATAAGATATGAAAAAAATAGCCTTCGTATTCACTAACAGCCACTTCAGAGCAGGCACTTGAGTTCCAAGCATCTTTAAGTATTCAATTACTTTTCATTCTCAAGTAAACAGAACCATTATAGAACTTCAGCAATGGCTTTGAGATTCGTAGCATGGTGTGATGATTAGATGGGCAGGCTCTGACTGAATATCTAATGCCTTCACACAGTGTTTCTGAGTGATTACTTTACGCTGATACGCATCACATCTTTCTGAGTCAGACTTAAACAGCTCAAGACTCCCAACTAAGAACCAAGTGAGTCTTTCCCTTTGAGTCTGCAGTATGTGGTGCCATCCATTACTCTTACTCCTGTGTCTGTGTTACTAATGCGTTCTCTCTCTCCTTTCTTCTTCCTGGCTCCTTATTTTCAGTCTGAGCACACACACACACACACACACACACACACACACACACACACACACACACACACACACACACACACACACACACACACACACACACTTACATGCCCATTACCTTACACCAGAAAAGCGAGAGGGAGAGAAAGGGCAAGAGAGAGGAGACAAATTGATGCATACTGCAGGCCTGAGCTTCAGAGCAGCTATTACTAGGGTTCTTTTTCAAAAAAGCTTGAGAGACTGACAAAAAGACAAGGAAAGGCAAGCCTCTTTTCTTTTGTTCTTGCAGCTCTATACCCTCCACTTCCCCCCAGCTATCCCACGTCAGACTAAACTTTCTCTCCTCATCCTCCTCCTCCACTTCTTACATGTACTCTTCCTACTCTCCTTCTCAGATTGTTTCCATCTATTGTCTGTATCATCATTCAGTCACCTATGCCACTTGTGCACTCTGAACTGACTCATATTTTGTACAGTTGGTTTGATCATATTATTAGAAACAAGTGTGAACGATTTTGAATCGTTGTGTGTAAACGATGACAACTGTGCTTTAGTTGTGTTTAACTTTTGCCGCTTGTGTTTAGCATTTTGCAGCACAAATGCATCACAGTGTGATAAGTGTTTAAGTGAAAGAGAATGTGTTTAGAGTTTTGCAAAAAGTGTGCATGAGATTTGCAAATAGAGCCTAACTGCCTGAACGTGTTTAAGGTTTAGCAAAAAGAGTGCTTTATTCGACAAATTGGTTTAAGCTAGTGAGAATGTGGTTCTGAGATTGGGGTTTAGTGTTTTAGCAATTCAGAAAAACTGTAATTAATGACGTGTGTGCCCATAAATACACAGTCTGAGCATTCATGCATCCACTGGAATATATGATGCTACTAATAACAGTGATATAACAGTGAAGAGAGAGCAAAAGACAGAAAGAGAGGCATGATAAGGCCTATTTTTCTAATAATTACAGCCTAAAAAGTTTGAATGTTTTAAGAATGTTTACTACAATGCAATTCAAAATAAAGGTTATTTGGTTGCACTTTATTTTACAGTATATGCACTTACCTGTACTTACAGTGTACTTACTGAAGAAAGTATTGATAATATAAGGTAACTACATAGATTAGGGTTAGGTTAAGGGGTAGGTTCAGAGTTAGTACCTAGTTATTACCCAGTTATTGTAATTACTATAGCAAGCACTTAGTATGTATATGTGGAACAGGGCTGTAAAATAAAATGCTACTGGTTATTTTTTTTATTTGTTTACTTTATTTGCAGTGCAGACAGGAGAATGGGAGACAGAAAAGGAGAAAGCAAGAACCACCAGCATATTGGTGAAGTCTTTTACCTTTCAGAATAGAAGGAAGGAACTGAAATCAAGTGGTATAAATTTACAGACACCTAAAGCGGCCTTGACTACATCATTTACCAATCCCCAAATGCATTTCTCTGTGCTGTCTCCACACATATATATGGGTTATAGTATTCTGATAACCACTTCTGAAACACAATTATAGTGAGTTATGAATGTGAAACACAGTGTGTGCAGAAAGTGGGGGAAGGGAGGGCGATAAGCTCATTGGTATAGCTATGGTCTTGCAGTCTTGTGTCGCTGCCTCTTGGAGGGGGCAAATGAAGAGGGCAGAGCAAATTTCACGCCTCTGCCACCATCTTTTCAAGCTACACTTGTTCGCCAGCTCCAATCCCTCTCTCTGCCCTCATCTCCCCATCCCCCTGTCCCCACGGTCAAAAAATGACAAAAGCACAGAAATTCATCTCCAGCTAAACCAGCATACTATCATCCATGATAGAAGAAGAGAATGAGAGAGAGAAAATATCCATTTCAATGCTTCAGCCACAGTCACAGAGCTGTTTCCATATGCACAGGGACAACGTTTGCTTAATTGGAGATGTTAAATGGCCTATTTATCATTGTCCAACACCTCTCTCCACCAGTACATGCCTAATTAATGCCCATAACTGCATAATAGGATTGCAATTATGTTATTTAGACGCATGACATGTCCCCACCTGTGTTTGTGTCAGATGAATGTTGTTTCTGTTCTTATTTTAGCTGCTGCTTTCTTAACAGTGTTAGAACCAGCAGGATGCCACTTTTTACTGCCTTTTTGCAGCTAATCTTTAATTGCTCATAGCAGGATGAGGAGGTGTTTGATTCCAGTTGTTATGGATGAATGTTTATTCCAACAGAATGCAACGTTAATGCCTTTGTTTCTGCAGCTATCTTAAGTGACAGTGATAAGACGCAGTACTTCATTTCAGACCCCTGGCAGCCATACACTAGACAGTTTCCCATGGGAGGTATATGTCTGAGTGGGGGCTTTCAGACATCCCGTCCTTCATTTTCTAGTCTTCAGACCAGACAGTAGACTGCAGGCACAACTGTTTGCCAAGGACACTTAAAGGTCATTAAGATTTCAATTAATTTGACTTTAGACAGGGCCACAAAGGGAGAATGTTTCCTAGTATCACAACTAATAAGCTTTCTTTGTCCAGCTTCAATTATGATCTTTAATACATGAAGACTCTTTCTGTTTTTTTTTTGGCTTTTAATAGAAACATGGTTTGCAGGAAAGCAGCATTTACAGATGTAGGGGTGCCAGCCATGCCTCAGCGTGATTAAAAAGCCTGTACTCACACATTACTGGAGCTGAAGGGCTCATATCCCAACTCTTCCCAAACAGGATTTTACACATGGATGAACTGTGAAAATCCCTATTTCCATGACCGCATCCTTGCATTGCGGCAGGGGAATTACTTTGCCCTCTAACACTTTACCTAAAATTAGAGGGATGTTCATGAATGGGATGAGAGGGAATTCATTATTGGTTGGGTTGGTAGAAATAACACATTATAAATGTAGCAGAAGTAAGCTATTAAAAGAGAATCAGACATTATCAATGTGGTAATATCTGAGGAGTAATCGCAGTTCAGCTAATAATGAACTATCAATCATAGGTCACTTAACAGATGGGGGTTGGTGCTCTGGAGCAAAAGAGCTCACACAGACACAAGAAGGAATATGTTGAGAAACATTCATCCGTGTCTTCTGTAATTTGGAAACACATTCAGGAACTTTTTATTAAAGGGGTCATATGATGCGATTTCAATTTTTCCTTTCTCTTTGGAGTGTTACAAGCTCTTGGTGCATAAAGAAGATCTGTAAAGTTGCAAAGACTAAAGTCTCAAATCCAAAGAGATATTCTTTGCCGGCTGTTCTGACTCACAGACTGTAAGTACGTTTTGAACACTGACGATTCAAACGCGAGTTTTGACTAGCACTTGTTGTTTGTCGTTTCTCCAGACATGGTTTTATGTTTACGCAGCACGATACGCAACACGTAAAAAGACAGTATAAGTCATTATAATCAGTAATTATGTCCCCACTGGATGCAACAAATGCCTCGTTTGTAATGGGTTTTATTGTTTTTGTCTTGTCGCGCCGGGACACAGGGCATCACAGTATGGTAAGGGGCGTAACATTTCCATCACACGCCTGAGGTATTCGGCCAATCACAATGCACTGGATAGCTGGCCAATCAGCGTACACCTTGCTTTTCAGACCGATGAGCTTTGTAAAAATCGACGCGTTTCAGAAAGGCGGGGCATAGAGGAGAAACAATAATGTACAGTATGTGGAAAATAATGTGTTTTTTGAACCTTAAACTGCAAAAACACATTTCATTACACCAACTAAACAAAATAATGTTCTTCTTAGCAACATCATATGACCCCTTTAAACAACAAACACTGCACAATAAAGTCTGCATGAAGGAAAGTCATGAATCCCTATTTACAATCCGTTTCTTATGAGGTCATGTACCAGATCTCAGAATAAAATTAATACTGCATATAACACAGCCCTGACCTGTACGTTATTTTACTCTGCAGCAGTTGCTTAGTGCCAAACATGATGCAGAATCACAACTGACTGTGTGATGTGGTTATGCATAGATATGTAAGCGGTGATGCATAGGTATGTATTGTAGCTGACACATTCAACTGCTCCAGACACATTGACGCATCCACCATCTTGGAACGGTCAATGTGTCATCACTCAAAGTAAAAATCAATGAGTTTTCATAGATGCCACAACATTGCACAGCCTCTGGTTGTAAAAACTGCTGAAATTTACATTTGCGAAGAAATTGGATAAACTTTCACAGGTGAGAATGTGTTGATTTGTGTTTTAATATGTTTTTGAACAAATCAAGTGAGCAATGACCCATTCATAAGGGCTGCATCCGAAATCGCATACTACTATATTACATTCATATAAAGGAATATAATTTTTTAGCATCGCAAAGTAATTACTTATTCAAGTACCCACTCAAGAGAGTATGTGATTTCAGACATAGCCAAGGACAGTCACTTGCTTCGTTTTTGAATAAATCAGAAGTTTGCATGAATAAGACAGTAACTTAAACATACACTTCTAACAACACAAATGCTGGTCTAACATTTTATGGATGTGTGTGTGCGTGTGTGTGTGTTTGTATGCTTAATATGCCTTAAGATTATTTGTCTCAGTCAAAAAGAAGTCTGAGAAAACCAGGACGTTGAAACTTATATATCATCTGACTATGTAAATATATGTGCAAGCTCTTTCGGCAAGACTTTCTCTTTCCTAACACCCTCTGAGGATTGCATTAAGCTCATTCTATACAAAACCCAATGGATAAGCACACAGATAAATACATAAAACAATGAACCTGCCTGTGTGAACTAGACTGACAGCTCAAACAAGGGCCAATAATCTCATAACAGTAGGATAATTGTAAAATTTAACAGTGTTGGTTAAAACAAATAGATTACAGGGTCACTAACAAAGAGCAGATTCACTAGACCAGCAAAATGAGTGAAACATAAAACAGATAAACTCAGTGGTGCTAACAAAAGCAATTACATCCATGACAAGGCTGTAATTGTGTCTGATTGCAGTACCATTACGTCTATTTGCATCACCTCTGATTATGTTCGCCTTTTTGAGCGTCTGCTAACCTCTAAGCTGCCTCAGGTTTCATGCATTCATTGGTAAAGCCACTGAAATGTATTCACTTTACGCACACACACACACACACACACACACACACACACACACACACACACACTTATTTATGCATGAGTATGCAAACACATTCATGCATGCACACATACATATTCAGTCACTTGTAGTCACACACACATATTCTTAGAGCTTCCAGCGACACTGCACAGATCTCTCCATTCAGAGGCTGTAATTATGGACTCTCGAGATAAATCAATTAACACGAACATATAGCCTTTAATTTAATCCACAACTAATTAAAGCCACCAGATGAGGGTGGGCCAGGGTGGTGGTCGAGCCATGGGAGGTGTGTGAGTAATGAATGAAAAGATTTCTATCTAAATCAATGCTTCAGAAAGATTACAGTAATCTGATCAGTCTAGTTAATGGCATCTATATTCTACAAACATGAATTGTAGTTACATTTTTTCTTTTTTTTAGAGCCTCGAATAACTTCTTTTGACAGCTTTAAATCAAAAGTCTTCAAAATTCTACCCAATTTCCTAGATGAATTTTAAAGCATCAACTTTATATGTTACATTCATTGTGATATGAGTCACAAAGCTTGTGTATATGATTAGGGTATATTACTCTATATGGCTGTGCAGTGCTAAATACCAACAAATTAACATCCCACAGTCTGCAGCAGCTGGCATGAAAGGACCCGAACTGATCAGAATCTTTCCATTTCAATTTAGCATTGCAGCTGACTACGTGCCCGCTAGCCATTTATCTTTCTCTGCATCCTTCTCTCATTTGTCTCCCCCTCTCTCTCGGACAAATAGAATGGAGTGGAACTGGACACGCCATTAAATCCTGGCATAGATTGAATCGGACAGTAATAGTCTGGTCTTATCAGGGTGAGAGCGTGTCGTCTGGAACTAGCATGAGCCAGCTGAGAACAGAGCGGCACACTGGTTGCAGCATTTATGCCATTTTCATCAGATTCATTCAGACACAAAAACATTCGCTGCTTGAGTTGCTGCAGCCATTCAACTATGAAAAGTAATCAAGCCCAAGAAATCCAGTCTTAATATAAATTTTTGCAGAGTTTACTCCTCCCTAAGTATACAACGTTTGCTTAATTGGAAGTAAACAGAACACTGATTTCAAGGGTATAATAAGTCTGTTATTAACTCTAGCAGCATTAGGTGAAGTAGAACTCAACCGTACACTTTTAACAATAAAGGTGCTTAAAAGGTTCTTCACAGCGATGCCATAGAAGAACGTCTCGGGTTACGTATGTAACCCAAGACCCTCGAGGGAACGAGACGCTGTGTCGCAAAACGCTAGGGGAACGCCCTTCAGCGTGACGGGCTCTGAACCTCGTGTGTAATCAGACCAATAGATGGGTGAGACGTCACGGGCGGGTGACGTAATGACCAGGAAGCTATAAAAGCACGTGCGGTGAGACCAGCGTCAGTCCCAGCACCGGGCCCTGAGACAGGAACCAAGGTTTCCTCCACTTGTCCAAGGCACGTAGGCATCGCCGCGTGACCTTGAACATGCAAATCGGGTTTCCCCTCGGGGAGAAGCCCCTGGTCTTGAGCCACCACTGTAGGGGCCTCATGTACAGCAGGCCAATAGGTATCACGTTGGACGCAGCTGCCATTAATCCCAATAGTTTCTGAAACTGCCTGACAGTGAGTGACTGGCTAGGAAGACGCTCGCAATGCGGGCATTCAGCTCTCTCAAGAGCTGACTCAGCATGCTCTGCTCCCAGGCAGACAACGCACAAACTGTGTGTATCCGCACCTGTAATGAAACGCGGGCAGGGAGGAACACACAGTCTGAAACGCTGGCCACCTTCGCCCCTGCTCAAATGGTGTTTAAAGGTTCTTCTATGGCATCGTGAAGCACGTTTATTTTTAAGAGTGTAGCTGATAATTCAGAGCTGTTTTTGTGTATTAACATTTATTTATTTATTTTACTCAGAACTGATTTTGACTTGAAGGTGAAATTATTGAAATCATGTGTAAAAAGAGACTGTGGAGTGACAGGAGAGGCATGCAGATATGTACAGTATATGGACAAATATGCAGTTTAGAGGTCATTACAAAAAGTATTTGACTGCATAATCCTGCAACTGACCAATCAAAATCAAACAGTGTGGTCTAATAAGTTAACATGCATACAACTCAAAATAGCATTTTCTATAGACTCCCTAAAGGCTTTTTGTAGGTCACTTTAATATTTACATATTTACTTGGAATATAGCCTACTTTTTTGGCTGTAGAAGATGCTCATAAAGGGATAGTTCAACCAACAATGAAAATTCTGTCAATATTTGCTCACATTGTTGCTCAAACCTGTATATATATTTGTTTCTTTTGTGGAACAGAAAAATAAATATTACGCTTTTAAAATGAGTGATGCTTTTTTCCCATATGGAAAAACAATGCAAAGATATTAAATGGTGACTTAGGCTGATAGATTGCCTGTTTTTCTGAGGATGAAGAAGTGTTATATGCATGAATACAAAATCAAAGTAAATAAAGTATTTTTGGGTAAACTCTGCTTTTAAGACTAAGTAAAATAATGTGTTGTACTGAAATTGTAAACATTAAAAGAAAAAACTTGCCCAAAGATTCCCATTTTTTCATTTCTTTGGAAACTATAATATAAACTGCATCAATTGTTCAGGTGTTCAAATAAAAACTACAAGGCATACTTAAAATGACATTTTACTTCTCCCAGATCCATTTTGCCTAAAGGCAACCTAAATATACTACAAGGTCATACACTACAGTTAGCTGAAGGAGAATGTGGAGGAATGGATACAAAAGTCCCATACTAGACAGTGTAGTATTTTTCTTGTATTTGAGGAATAAATACTGTCTGAACACAATCTAGCCTAAAATCTTATAATCCTGGGTTTTGCCAACTAAAATCATGTCTTAATTTTTAATTATTATTATTATTTTTTGTATCTTATTTGTTTATTCACTTTAAACCACCAAGTGCTGTGGGGTAATACAGGCCTGCTGCACTCATTTGTTGTTAGGAACATTTATCTTTATCAGGGGCTTAGTCTTCAACCAGCAGAGAGACATGGAAATGTGCAGAATCTGGATTTAAACCGCCTTTCATTGAAATTTGTCTAATTAAGCCCCCAGATTAGCCCTGAGGCTACATTGATTTTTTCAACCGTTTTCTTATTCATTGGATTTTCTTTCCCTTGTTGCGATTGTGGATAGAAATTTAAGATAACCTTGTTGTTAGAAGGTCAAATTAGCAAGGCAGACACTGGCTAATTTCAATGTTTGGCTTGATGTAAAATTGTTTGCACTGGAGACATAAGCCCACTAGGAAATTAGAGGAATGCATGGACAACACGTCGATGCTAATTCAACCAAGTAGCGTAATACATTTCTTATTAATCCTTAAATATAATTAGGTCTTAAAATGAACTATTTAGTTGCTTAAACTGTCCCTAAGGGGAAGACAGGGGTTTCTAGTCAAGGTTAGGAGTGTTAGAGATGAGATGAGTTGCCCTCCAGTCAGCAGTGCTAACTTGCTAACCTGAGGCCCTGTGATCGTTTCCAAGGCGACGGCAGGGAGGAGATATAGAACCTGCCAAATGGAAAATGTCAATTACAGCAAATATGTAGATATGGTGCAGTGCGTGTGCAGCAGGGCAGACTGGGAGAGAGGGATATGAGGGAGGGGAGGGTAAGGCGGGAGCTAGGGCGAGACAAAGGGCTGAATTGTGCCTGCCTCGCTAACAGAGAACGTCTGTCATATTTAATTGTATAACAGTCTCTTCAGGAGAGAAGCGGCGATCCAGGTACGGAGATTTTCCTCTTTAGAAACCCCCCATACACCTTCTCATTCACCATCAGAAACATCCGTCCAGTTCAGCCTGTAAGATGATCGAGCCACAGAGATAAGGTCAGCCAGATGAGGAAAGTAAGAAAAGGGATGGGATGGAAAGAAAGGTGAATAAAAGGAAGAAACTGAAAGGAATGTTAGGAAGGGAATTGAGGGGGAGAAAAGATAAGAGGAGGATATAAGAGGGTATTCTAGCACAGTCACAGCCATTTCTTTCATATGGGCTCGCTTGAGGAGATCTGTTTACATTGAATATAAAGTGGCAGTAGTTTATAATGGAAAAACCCCCCCAAAAAATCTACATTGATTTTAAAACATTGAAATGTTTTAACTGAAAACTGAAACACTGAACACTGAAAGTACCATTAAGTATATTTTTTGTTTGTGATTTTATCAGAAGCCCATGCTATCTATGTAGTCAGAGTCTTTGGTTTGTAAATGACTTGCATTGTGGACAGCACAAAGCATGTTTATCCTCGAGTTCATGAATGACAAAGTCAAATCGTATTTACCAGAAGGAAACTTGTTATACTTTCTTTAAGCCTTGACTTTCCAATTTAGGTGTGTGGTAATTATTTATGAAAAAAGCACATTGTTATTGAATAGTTGTGAATGGTATCCTTTGGTTTGTACACATTTAGTGTAATGTCGATTAAAAATAGCAATAACACTTGCTGGAAAACCTTACTCATTTAGCTGGTTTATAAAGAGACAGACGTGTTTGACAAATGGCTAGACCAATAATAATTCAGTGCATGCTGGTACAAGCCAGAGATCTGATTTTACTCCTATGAAATAATGAATAAGAATAAGTGAATAACTGCTATATAAATATATATGCAACGCAGACTCCTCAGTCTCATACATAGTTTTACAGTTGCCCAAAAATGGGCTCAGTTTGCTATATAGCTCGTTTCTACTGGGTTAGTTCTTGTATTTAAATTATTTCTGTAATTAATGAAGGTTCTGTAAGACTGTGACTGGGAAACACTGTCTGTTGCCGTAATAACTATAACAGCCCTGTGTGAAGCTACATTTAAAACCGTCAGGATAAAAAGGAGCTCTATGTTTTCCAAGATGCTCTGTTTGAATCCAGGGAACGAATACTCCTCATTTAGTACAGTTCCCCATTACATGACTATCCTCGTGATAGCAGGTAGCCTCAGCTAATGTCCGAGGTATTTTGAAAATGAAGATAAGTAGGCCTATTGAACAAGCATCAAGATCTTTTGTAAGTCTTTAGTACATTTCTGAATACTGCTGCAAATTCTAAAAATCAAAACTCTTCTACCTTAAAGAAACAGAGGAGAAATAATAAGAAAAAGCAGTAGAGAGGACAGAAATGTATGAACTAATAAAAACAACAACAAAAAACAACTGTTGTTATCGACAAAGATGGAAACAAATAAAGCAAAAGCAAAGGTGTATGTCTGAAACAGAAAAAGAGAGGCGGTTGAGGAGTGGTGCCATAAATAAATCATTCAGCAGATGTATGAGTTCTGACTGGAACTGAAAGAAAAAAAGCAAGAGCTCTGACGAGATCAAAGGAAGGTCACATAGAAAAGATGAGAGTGAACATTCTGGAAAAAGGTCAACCATAATGTGAAGAACGCACTGCATGGAGCAGAGTGAAACCATCATCCATACAGTCTGTCAGCATGTAGAGTCTGTTTAGAGGAATTAACTAATTTAAACGCTTTTTATTTCATCTATTCCAAAAAAACAAAAACAAAAACATGATCATGGAAGGTTAAGTTTAACTTATAAACAGAGAGTATAAGCTAATTAAAACGATAAATAACTCATTACTAAACTATAATGAGCAAGCTTGTTATTGAGGCACTGAAACTGACTATGGATATAATTAATATCATTTTGATTATCACAGCTATAATTATAAGCATCATTATCCCTGACAGTATTAATAATGATAACTATGTAGGCCAATTCAAGGCACTTTATTTTCACTATCAGTATGTCGAAAGGTAATCATTTAATTAATCACAATGAGGTAAACTTACTTCATTCTCTGTATAATCTTTTTTAATCTCCACCCTCAACTGATATTGGTACAATTTATTAGGTGGCATGTGTGAAGCTTGGTAGTGCATTACTGTCAGTGTAATCCAATTAGTTTGAGCACAGCGATGTTCAGGCTCCAAGCTGGTGTTGAGGGAAATCTGTCTGCATGCACCCTGCCGAATGCTTCCCTGCTGAGAGTAAGAGCATTAGCAACACTGCCTGGACACAAGCAGTCAGTTGTATTAGCATTATTATCACCTTTCTATGAAGAAGGTGGGGGAAAAGCTCTGCTCTGTTAATAGCCAGGCGATGGTGATCATGGGAATCACCGTTTTGGTTGAGGGATCTCTCACAATGCTACCATTACCTCATAATGGGTATTTACAGAGGTGACTATTCTGGAACATGTTATTGATGATCACTGTAGGAATTGTCACTGCTTCCGTGCTGTTTTGGGTCATTTTGACTAATTTTAGACTATAACACACATTTACTTAACATCATTTCAGCCTAAAACATCACGTCATCCTCCACAGATGCTGATTCTGTAATTGCAGCAGCAAGGCATGGACTATATAGAATAGAATAGAATAGGGTCACACTTTAGTTTGGGGACCAATTATCACTATTTACTAACTATTAACTACGACTTTTGCATCAATACATTTCTAATTAGCGGCCTATTAATAGTTAATAATGCAGTTGATAAGTTTAGGTATGAGGTAGGATTAAACTAGTTAATAGTGAGAATCGGTCCCTATACTAAAGTGGTACCAATGTCATTAATATTTTCCTCACTGGCTAAATTCTAACTTTCTACTGAGTATAAAAATTAAGTACTGCACTTGTGATGAGAAAGTACTGTCCATGTACTTTTGAGTATGTAGTAAGATATTACAGCATGTTAATGTACTCCTGAATCATACTATTGTTTCTTGATGATAAATCTATATCAACCCCTAAAGTATGTGTCAGACTCTGTTCCTTGTTTTGTGTGTGTTTTGCTCCCCATGTGCCTTCCTTGCCCTTATTTGGTCCTTCCGGTTCCTGTCCCCATTTAGTTCTATTTGTTCCAGGTGTTCCTTGTTATTAGTTATCCTCCTCACCTGTCTGCCCCTCGTTATCTGCCCTATTTAAGTCCTAGCCCGTTCTGTTCTCCCTTGTCCGGAATTGTAGATGTCTACCATTGCTACATGTGTTTTCCTTGTTCCCTGGATAAGATTAAAACCTATATGTTTGAATTCCACTCCTCTTCTCCTCGCTCCTTCGTCTCCGTGCTCCTCACAGTAGCGCAGCGTGACAGAATTCCGGACCAAAGACAGTAAGTGGTGCCCCCTCTCCCCGTGTTTGTTTTCCATTTTTAATAGTGTTTTGTTTTCCCTGTTTGTTCCTCCTAACATGGAGGAACGAGCTTTATTCATCGCTTTGGCTCAGTCGAGTCACGACCCGCTCACCTACGCGAGGGCATTCGTGCCACTCGCCCTCGCCAGCTCCCTGGATGGGGAGACCCTGGTGACGCTGTTCCGGCTTGGGATCACATACCATCTGCCAATGGAGCTCCCAGACACCTACAAACTCGACTGGAAGGAGGTGGTCATCCAGTGTCTGGAGAGCCTCCGATCCCAATCCGGAACCCCTCCGCCGGCCGTTCCTTAGTCAAGCACGCCGGCCGCGGCTCTCTCCAGCCCGCCGGCCATGCCAATGTCAAGCCCGCCGGCCGTTCCGAAGTCAAGCCCACTGGCCGCTCCTCAGTCAAGCCCGCCGGTGGTTCCTCAGTGAAGCCCGCCGGCCGCGGCTCACTCAAGCCCGCCGACCATGTCTTTCACCCCGAACCAAAAGGGGAATAGAAGGAGGAGATGGTGGTCGGCTCCAGCCCCAGAGCTCGCTCCAGTGTGGGCTCCAGTCCCCGAATCCAGCCCAAAGAGGACTCCTGTTCCCGAGTTTAGCCCACGGAGGGCTCCTGTCCCCGAGTCTAACCCAGAGAGGGCTCCAGTCCCCGAATTTAGCCTAGAGAAGGCACCAGTCCCCGAGTTTAGCCCAGAGAAGGCTCCAGTCCCCGAGTTTAGCCCAGAGAGTGCTCCAGTCCCCAAGTTTAGCCCAAAGAAGGCTCCAGTTTCCGAGTGTAGCACAGAAAGGGCTCCAGTTCCCATGTCGAGCCCAAGGAGGGCTCCAGTCCCCAAGTCAAGCCCAGGGAGGGCCACTGTTCCCGAGTTAGGCCTACGGAGGGCCTCTAAAGACGATATTCTCCCCAAGGATTTTTTTGGGGGGTGGGGGGGTGTAGTATGGGTCTGTCTGTAGTGGCCGGGCTGAGTGGCGAGGCCAAGGCCACGGAGGCCGTCCAGCCATGGCATTCTGAGTTCCCTGCTCCGCCATGGCTCCCTGAGCTCCCTGTCCTGCCATGGCTCCCCGAGCTCCCTGTTCCGCCATGGCCTCCTGAACTGTCTGCTCCGCCATGGCCTCCTGAACTCTCTGCTCCACCATGGCCCCCTGAGTTCCCTACTCCGCCATGGCTCCCTGAGCTGCCTGCTCCGCCATGGCGCCCCGAACAGGTACTACTCTGGAGACCTGCTGTCCCGTGTCTGTCCTTGCTACATGTGTTTTTCTTGTTCCCTGGATAAGATTAAAATCTATATGTTTGAATTCCACTCCTCGTCTCCGTGCTCCTCACAGTAGCGCAGCGTGACAGTATGTATGGATGCATTCTATTTTCAACACCTTTATTATTATAATATAGCCTAAAATATAAGTATTCCAAGTTGTATATAACCTTTCTCTCCAAACACCATTATAATCACCCACTCTGACATTGACATTTATGTTTTAAGAATTTGCTTTTTATTAAAGCAATACACAATTGTGCAATTGTGGTCATTTCAACAAGGAGAGTTTCAGAGAATACACAATACTAGCTAAAATAGATCTCAAATGCCAAGGACAACCCCAAAGCAATTAGCAACTACAATCACCATTTAATCATGTCATAGCTAATACACAGCCCAGAGGAATCCCTCAAGGCAAGCAAAGGTTCCTTGTGCACAATGACCGCTGGGAGAGATGCCATCACCAAAAGTGACAGAGATGAAAAGGGGAATGCATTTTTAAGTCACATTAAGAGCCCTTTTCTTCTTAACCCTGGACAGCAGAAGCACTTAAATAATCAACACTACTGTATTCATACCTGTAATGACTACTGTCACAGAGACAGCCATTTATTTGCTGATACTCAAGTGAAAAGCTTGTAGGTCATTACAAACGATTTGTGATGTTCACAGTTTAAAGAGCCCACTTACATCTATTTTTATGTCATGTCAGAGCCAAAGACTTAAAAAAAAATAATGTATTGGTTTATTTAATGTTGGTTTTTATTGTTTTTAATAAAAATGCAATAGATGCCCTAAAATCAGTCAAACATTTATATTAAAAATCAATTCATGTACAGCATATATCAGACATTTTGTAAATAAACCTTATACACAGAGATACAGAAAATGTTACAAAACTTGTCTGTTATATATAGACAGACAACAAGAGAAAATGGATAACAAGTATTCTAAAATACATATAAAGTGAGAATATCTGAACAAATGATTCCAGAAATCCATTTTTTTCGAGGGCAGTGGGGTCACAAATAAGGGCGCCTGCAGAAACACTTGCACACAAACACATATATCAACCTCAGCCTATCTGTGTAGAGGAACGAAATGATATTTTTTTTTTCATGGTCTGATATGGCGGTGTGCGGAAATGCGTGAGGTGTTTTATAATCACAGATTCTAGGATTGGGTGTCAGAGAAGGCTTGGATGACCATCTATCACTGGCTCACCACAGACATGGGAGGTCTTTAAAAGAGATGACTTCAAATGCACTGAGCAGAGCTTCTGTTCTTTGGCCCATCACTGCCATGTTGGGGGGCTACACACATTCTAAAACTATTGGAGCACTTCTACAGAAACACACATGAACAGCAAACAGCGTGTCTGTTCCACATGACTTACCTTTAGAACACTTTCAGGAAGACCAACTGCTAACACACACACACACACACACACACACACACACACACACACACACACACACACACACACACACACACACAATACATTCAGTACCATCTAAATGGAGTCTGATACAAATCTGTTTACAGTTTTTCTCGGTTGCTAAAACACTATAACCAGACTTTTGAACTAAAATTTCAAAACCATAATGCCATTTTTCAAAAAGCACACCCATTTTGCTGAACTATAAACACTATTCACCTGCTTTAACCCTCTGGGGTCCGAGGGTGTTTTGGGGCCTGGAAAAGTTTTGACATGCCCTGACATTTGTGCTTTTTTCAGTTGCTTACAAACATTTGAATGCTCTGGTTCGTGACTGGTTTACCAATAACCCGAGGTTTTCTAACACCTTTCTGCCTGCATACTCTCCCTTTCTAAACCCGACAGAGGAGTTTTTTTTCGGCATGGCAGTGGAAAGTGTATGACCGAGAACCTTATATCCGTGCTCACCTCCTCCAGGCCATGGAAGAAGCCTGCCTAGACATATCAGTAGATGCATGCCAGGGGTGGATCAGGCATGCAAGAGGATTTTACCCTCACTGCCTGGCTAGGGCCAATATAGCCTGTGATGTGGACGAGATTCTCTGGCCTGACCCAGAACAAAGACGGGATGCTGAGGCGGAATTTATTATTTTTTTTTTTTACAGTTGTGCTGTGTAGTACATGAATGAATAAAAATGTGCCAATGTATACATTGGTTGAGTCTTTTGTGTTCATATGAAAAGGTTTTTGAGGGGGAGAACCACAAGCAACATAACTTACCAGTTTTGGATATATTGTTTTGAATTTATTGCACCAGTGTGTAATACTATGTTGTAGTGTGTGTGTTTTTGAAAGCTTGTGTGTGATGTCTGAGGGAAAAGTTTGGTTTTTCAGCAAGAGTGAATGGTTTTGAGCGTAGAGCTTCACTTTGACCTGAAAATAGGAATTGGGTGAGAAGTTATGGATTTGTGTTTACTGTTTTGAGAATACGAGGCATAGTTTCAAGAAATGTGTTTACGCAATCGAGAAAAACTGTAATCCCACCCCCTACTGAATGTACTCAACCGTGTAGTGTATGCATTTTAGAATGTTATTTTGTTATTCATAATTAGTGTCTGATAGCCCCTCCACTATGTAATTAAAGCTGCAACAGCAGAGTGCATGTGCAAGTGTCCAACATTCCACACTTAGTTTTTTTTTCTTTTTCTTTTTTTTTTCCGGTAAATTAAGTGCATCATCCAGGCATTTAAAGTGCACATTTTCCTTTTGGAATTTTCAACGTTAACACATTACTCTCACTATTTACAAAAATGCATAGAAGTACACAAATTGGGATGCACCCATTGATTTAATGGAATTGATATTGCATTTTCATTTAAAAATACCTACGATTTTTGATCCTATTGGCTTTCCATAGTCCGATGTGCATAGTATTCGGATGTCATTGATTAAGTGAAATGGATATTTTATGTTTAAGTTAGTCCTTAATAAAAGAATTGGGCAAGAGCCAAAAACAAATGATGAATTCCTCAAATTCTTATGCAAACTGTATTTTTGCATTATTTTCAGAGGTGTGTATGTAACTTATTCTGTGCATTTTACTCAGAAAAGCAAAAGCAAAACAATTGTTGAACATTTTGTTCTTAATTTAATTGTGCTCAACCCATTGCATGACTACATGAATCGTGTTTGTTGCATTAACTGAAACTGGGCAGTGAATTTTTAGCACATATTTTATTTTTAGTGACGTATTTCCAACTGAATATTGAATAAAGGGCGGGGTTTTATTTTTGAGCTCCTCCTCTCATGTTTCACTCGCAGCAAACTAATGGTTGGAGGGGCGACGTTAAGCATATTCTGCCCAAGCCATCAAACTGACATCATCAGAAAAGGAATGCCATTCCAGAGCGGAAGCAAATGATCAGATTTTGATTAAAGATTACCAAAACAAATATTTTTTTTTTTCAGTGGATTAATTTGCACGGATTAATTGTTCACTTTAAGACTAACAATGTGCGCTAACAAAATAAATATTGTAAAGTTTGATTTCATGAGGACTTTAAGTTTTTGTGCTGAACAGCAAAGCTTGTGGTTGTGTCACCCATTTGCATGCCTGTGTGTCCTTTGGGCTAAAGACACAAAATTACAAAAGAATAAATCTCACTACTTTAAGTTCCAGCTGAACATAGGACAAAAATGCCTTAATTTCATTGTACTGTTATTGAAAGGTCAAACAGTGAAATCATTGCTTCTCCATATTCAGTGGTCACAAATATATTTGAGTGGGTCTGAAAAGCACTTATCAGGACCGTCACTCATAGCCCTAAACATTTCCCACAGGAAAATGAAACAAAGCCTTCATTAGCATATGTGACCCTTCATTACGCGTATGACTACTGAATGATGCATAAGAGATCCACAGAGCTTCCATTATTAGCAAGGGCCTTCACCTTTGATCTTTCATCCCTCTTATATTTCATACTTCCATAACGATCCTTCATAAAGACTTGATGGATATCACTCGTTATCGGATTGAGGTGTCACTGGACTTTAGCTGTCACGTTAGTCGAGAGATGTAGTGGCAGGCACAGGGTGGTGAAGGCTTTGATTTGAGGTTAGTTAACTCTGCATGCTTCACCCTTTACTCATTTTAATATATCTCAATTCCACTAAGATCTTAGGTCAGGTCAGTAAAGATGAGAGGAAATGCTCTCCAGCCCACTTTCTCAAATATGAGAGATCTTAGACTAGGGACTGACACTGTGCATAACATATGACTTAAAAAAGAATGTATGTCTATATACAATAGTTCAATAGTTGCAAATGCATTACTGACTCTGTGTGTACATAATTTTAAAGATTATTAATATTAATAATATACATATGTATATATTTTTAAAGAGACAGTACAGATTGGACTAAAAATTGTCCTAAGAGTGGACTGCTCAAAGCCAGAGCATGCACAGCAACCGTTGACAAGGATTGGTCAGTTTTGAACGGCATTGTTTCTGGCCATCTGTGACTCTTGTTTGTGCTGTGAAGATTTATTTTGTTTCCTGAGTATACCAGACAAGTAACCGGTGATCAACTCACTTCTTGTCTGAAACCCAGACTCCCAAAAGAACACTCTGGGTAAGAGGTCATGACCCAAGTCTGACCTCTTCCGCGTGGACATTGATCGCAAGCTAACAATTCTTTGCAATCAATATCACAGTTGGATTATGTGATTCAACCCATTCAGAAAGCTCCTCTTTATGGGGTCAGTCAAGATAATGCCCCATGAGTACAAAGATAAAAATGGAAGTTTTAATTTCTCACACAACAGAGAATTCTGTAATACATGGCTTCGAAAAATCACTGACATTTTCAGGTCAGTCTGGTAGGCAGTCCAAGAGAGCCTTGCTCTCCTTTTTGATCAAAAGGTCAACACAGCAGGGTCTGTTATTAGCCTTATAAGCAAGTCATGAGGAATGGGATGGCTTGGTTCCTTTATGGTTTTCAAGCAATAAAGGTTCCTCATAAGCTGGCTGCATGTCTGGCGGTGTGAGATTATTGTCAAGTTTCTCCCACATGGCTTCTCTCTTTTACAGATTTCCACAGTTCAGCAAAGCCAGCTACTGATAACACTGATTTCATCAACCTTCAGCTCTTTCTCTCTCACACACACACATGCATCACTGCTTGTGTTCAAACTAAATCAGAGGGCTCACACACACATTGAATTCCTCTTTGTAACTAGTTTTGTTGCCTGTGTAGCTCTTTCATGAATTATCTATCAATTCTTAGATCCCAACAAAGAGGTCAAGGCATAGTCCTGTTCACCCATGCTGGTCAATACCATTACACATTATGTGGGGAAAAACATCATTCTATATTAAAAGGAATATTTCACCCCAAAAAATGAAAATTTCCTGAAAATGTACTCACCCTCAGCCATATCCAAGATAAGTTTCTTCTGTGTCTTCCCCAGAACAGATTTCAATAAATTTAGCATTACATCACTTATTCACCAATGGATCCTCTGTCTGCAGTGAATGGGTGACGTCAGAATAAGAGTTCAAATAGTTGATAAAAGCATCAATAATCAATAATCCATACTCAATTCAGATCCATCAGTTAATGTCTTGTGAAGTGAAAAGCTGCATGTGTGTAACAAACAAATTAATCAAGATGTTTTTAACTTCAAACCTTAACTTCAAGTCCTCCATCCATAATTCTGGTTTCTTCAGTAAAAAAAATAATCTTGTCTGAATCTGGAGAGAAATCTGTACAGATCAAGCACAGTTTACAAGCCAAAATAGTCTAAACCAGTTCTAAATAAATAGGTCTGTGAATTTTGTTGTGAGAGGAAAACAGGGATGGACTTTTTCACTGGATAAAGCATTACTAAGATTATGGACTGGACTTTGGGCAGAAGTGATGGCTTAAAGTTAAGACGTCTTGATGTTTTTTGCAAACATGCAGCTTTTCACTTTACAAGACATTAATTGATGGACTGGGGTCATTGTGGATTATTGTGATGTTTTTATCAGCTGTTCGAACTCTCATTCAGCAAGTTATGCGATGTTAAATTTCTCTTA
>NW_015547638.1:259858-266482 GCF_001515605.1 Sinocyclocheilus anshuiensis
TCTTCCGATGAAGAAACCCACTCATTTACATCTTTGAATGGCCTGAGGGTGAATACATTTCAGCAATATTTTTTTTAATATATATATTTATTTATTTATATATTTTTATTTGGGTCAACTATTTCTTCAGCAGCCATTCAAATAAAGCTGTGCATTCTGACTAAATAACATTTATGCAAGCAACATAAATATGGTTAATATTTCTATTATGTCGATGAAGTTTAGTCTATTGAAAATGAATGTTTTGTTTATTTTCCACTAATTCTGCACACACACTCACTCCAAGAACATTTTAACCAGGATTGTTGCTAGTGGAAGGAAAGATGCTGCCTTCAGTGCACATGGGAAACCCCAGAGAGTTGGGCATTTGCTATTATACATTATTATTGTTATTTGTCACACATTCAAAATAGAAACATATCGATCATATAAATATTATATTCTCTATATAGATCGACACACCCCTACTTAAAATGGAAACACATTGATTATATAAATATAATATTTTCTGTATTATAGATCGATGCACCCCTTTGGGGGGTCCTGCACCCACCAAGCAACTGCAAATAATATCTAATTTGATTAATCAATTTAGTTCAGTGTGTATTAATAGCCCTTGTTTTCTCCCTTCACTGTGTCTTAAAATATGTACTATACACAGTATACTTACACTACACACTTGGCCATCTAGTGTATACATTTTTGACATTTCTTTTTACATTTACATTAATACATTTGGAAGACACTTTAGTCACAGTTTTGAATGCCTATGATGTATTGCTACTATCTTTAGCATGTTTATCCCCATCCATCCTGCTAAGCTACAACTAGTGCATAAAGTGTCCAATATTGCACATTTCTTTTTTTTTTCTCCAGGTGAGCAGGTACATTGTGAAGTGCATTGTGTCTGATTGCATTTTTCAGTGTGAACAAAATGCTCACACTGCATTACTACAAAATGGTGTAAAATAGTGTAAGAGTCTGCAAATGGAGACATAAACCTGCACACGTCTTTTTCTAGCATTGTTGTATTTTTTATTTTTTTGGATTGCTCTTGTCACATCTTGTCCTGGATCATACATTTCAATGATATTAAACTCTGCACTTAGGTTTCAACTCGACTGGGAATACTCGTTACAGCTGTCAACTGTAAACACACAAAACAAGAAAGAAAAGCATTAAATGAAGATGTTATTTTTTAACATGGTGAATCAAAAAGTAAAAAAGCAAGAAAAAGAGAAAGCAAAAAAGAGTTCATACCAGTCAGCTATGTGATGCTTTAATTGGCTGTGTGGCTGTTCGGTATCTGAACTGGTATTTATTTGATGAATTAGAGGAGAGGTCCAGTTAATAAATCAGCTGAATGATGAATCAAGGCCTTAAGTAGGATATTAAGATTTATATCAGCAGCTTGGTACCCACTGACAACTACACAATCACTTCCCAGCTCACAGCAGACAAATCCACATTGCTGCAGACAGGCCGATTCCTTATCACAGAGAGAGAGAGAGAGGGGGTGAGGTGCCCAGGGAAGAGTGATGGAGCTCAGCTGCATTAGAGATTGAAGAAGGAGGAAGAGGGTGTAAAAAGAGAGAGGGAAAAAAGAATAATGTACATAGGCATGAGAAATGGAGGGTAGAGAATGAAGGGTAGAGATGGGGAGAGCTACAAAGGAGAGGACACATGTTTCAGAGGAGAGAGGAGTTTCTTATTAAAGGCTGGCACATGAGAGGGGAGTGTGTATGTGCGCCCGTCACACTCTGCCTCACTCTCAGCGCTCACTGATGGTGAGTTATTTACCCCAGTGCAGACTCTGGAGGTCACAGTAATTGCTTTTTCCTGCTCCTGCAGCTCAGAGGAGGAGATAGGCTTTGTTCCTAAGATGCAGGTGATGTCCACCTGCCATCTTTTTAAAGAGGAAAATATTCTGATAGAAAGGTTATGGGTAGGAGGGCATCATTTGCGTTAGGGGAGGTGGGGACATGTCCCGGCAGGGATGTACACTAAAAAAAGAAATAAGTTAAAAGAGGTATATTTATCTGATTTCCAGGAAAATTGTTTAAACATTCTTAAACAAGATACAGTTGTTTGAGGAAAAACTTTAAGCTAAGCTGACTTGTTTTCAGAGTAAAATATTTGTAATTTAGTTTATTTGTTTATTTTACAGTTAATTGTTTTCTTGTTTTAATAATGCATGCCCTACAAAGGCAAAACAGTAATTACACTAACATTGCAACAGAAAAAAAATGGCTGCAAATTTAAGGCAAACTCATTTGTCAAAGGAACGATCATAGACAGGGATTTTCAAACTTGGGTCTGGGGAATTCATGTGGGACCAAAGATGTTTGTAGGTTGTTGAAATATTTCTCTACAGTTTCTCATTCATTAATATTGTGTAGAAAAAAGAGGCACTTAATAAAAAGCTTCATTTGTTTTGGCTTCAATATAGTAACAATATAACAACAATTTACAAATAATGTTTATTTTTAATTACAAATTTTTCCCCTTAGTTTCTAAATTTAAATGGGCCTTTATAAAATATTTAAGAGATATGGTTTGTGCTTAAAACAATAAAGAAAGTTAAAACAAGACAGTTCTGGCACCACTGACGTAAGGTGATGCCTATGGAAAAGTAGAAAAGAAAGACTCATGAAACGAGAGGTAAGAGATGAGTAGAGAGAAAGTGAGAAGAGAGAGAAACTGGTCTTAATAGGGTAAATAGACTGAGAGAAATGAGAAGAGATTCAGAGAGAATGGGTTTCTTAACTGTTTTCGCTCTTTCAAGAACAGCATCCAAACAGGCATGAAGGAGAATAATTGATGTTGCGGTTGTGGCTGTTGAGGATGTGAAGTCAGTGTCTGAGCTCTATTAGAGAACTAACAGATGGGTTTTCACCCTCGCTCATAATTAAGCCTACAGAACAATTGAACACTCGAAACCATTTAGTTGCACGAGTAACGAGCTAAATTAAAGGTCAAACAAAAAGAGCAAGATTACCTTTAGACTCGCCAGCCATAACGGAGCCTATTAAAAGAATAAACACACACACACACACACACACACACACACACTTGATTTTTGGGTTAAACATTCTGTTACATAACATGTTACACATCGGTGATAATGGCTACATTTATTGTCTCAGAAAAATGGGATATTAAAACCTGCAATTTGATTCTCTCATCTTATACCCACCTCAGAGTTATATAGTATAGTATTTGTAAGATTTTTCCTTGATCAATACACTTAAAATATTTTCAGTGGTGCTTCCTTTACACAAGTACACAAACACTTATATGAGTGGAAATTCAATCCAAGTCTCGTTAAACATAAGGATAACAAAAGGATAGTTCACACAAAAACGAAAATTCTATCATAATTTACTCGCCCTCATGTCATTCCAAATCCAAGACTTTTATTGATTTTCAAAAGAAAATACAGATAGTTTTAATGAAACCTGAGAAACTTCTGTCGATTTATTAAAAGTCTATTTAACCAAAACTTTTATGCTTCAAAAAGTTCATGAAGACATCATAAAATGAACCCTTATGTTGAACAGATTTAATTTAAGCTTGTATTCACATATAAACTTTGGTCAATGCACATATATAGAGCACATCTAATATGTTCAACATAATCTCTACCTTATGTGCTTCATATGCAACAAACAACCTCAGAGCTTGTTCTTGTGGAAGCTCAAACATTACACACAAGAACAAACCTATTTTAAGATAAAACACACATAACCGCATAATGCCGTATTCTCAGTTATATACATTATTCTAGCACACAAACACACATAGGCACTCAGATCCTGATGTTTTTAACAACAGCAGATATGTGGAGCAGTAACACTGTCCTAATATATGGTCTGGGAAATGAGGAAGTGGGATGAGAAAAATAAGAAAGAAAGCCCTTGAGTGGGCCATTACACATGTTTACAACACAAGGGCTGATGGAAGACATCTGTACATCCAGCTGTTCAACACATGCTATTATCATGTTCATAAAAACGTGTGTATGCATACATTCACATGCTCAGTACAACACACAGCTGGAAACCAGCAGGAACGCACAATATCATGTTGCGCCAACACAGGAAATAATAGAGTGTTTCTGATATTGTTCAGGTTTTAAGGTTATGTCAAGGCCTTGAATAGGTCACCAGGTCTACGTTTCTTCAGAAGTTATTCCATCTCTGATAAAGATCTCATACTTTTCAACTGAAATCCCGTGGGACACTCAGACTTAGACAAAAGACTTCAGTGATTAAATAACTTTGGCCAATGTCATGCTGTCGTTGAGCATCTGTCTGCCCAGTTTTGGTGTTCCACATCACTGGCACTAGTCAGATAACCGTCATTAGCTTTATGTTGAAATGTTGAATTGGCATCGAAGCAACCAATCTGTGAGAACTGGTCAAAGAGACCACTGTGATTGGCTCCCTCTCTTAGCAAGCCAGTGCTAAGTATATATCAAGATATCTAATTTCAATATGTAAATATTTTTATAGTGCCACGACTGTCTGGAATGTAGAAAGTGAAGACCAACTAATCAAAATGACTCCTATTTAAAATGGTAAGCAAGTGCTGCTTTGTTTACAGTTTGTATAATCGCAGTCCTATTTCCGGTTTTCTTTTTTAAATGACAATTACATATGCTACTGCCATATGCTGACATGGAAAGCTATTCCATCTCTTGAAGGCACAGCAAGTATTTTCTAGGTGTCCATTGGCTATTGTCTTTGAGGTTTGTCCAGGTGCAATTTTTGGCCCAGACAAGGCAACACTAGAGTCAGCTTTCATTGCCATTAGTTCTTTGATTTTGGCTTGTTGTGTAATGACTTTAAAAGAAGCAGTTGAGCAGGTGCATTTGTTCAACTTAGTAGAACATTCCCCAGAGACTGTTATATTGTGAAAACTGGACTAGCCTGGAAATAATAATAATAATAAACAATTTTATTAAACTCAATAAAATAACTAGTGACCATTAATCACTGCAATAACAAGTAGCCTACACCACAGTAATCTAAAGCTGTCTGTTTCAAGCCTCATTTGTCTAGATTGTTCTGATTAATTGTTTTTGCTTTATGGATGATGGTTAATTGAGTTTGTTCATTTAAACCATTTTCTTTTGAAATGTATATGTTTCCTCTCATAACTCAGCACTGCAGCCTTAAACACCCATCGATCTCCATCCCCACATTCACTTCATCTTCAGCCCTTTTTTCTCCTCTCAGCAGACATGCTTTGCTTTTCTTTCATCCAATTAATTTTCCTCAGTTCACTGCCAGAACTAGACTGCCCATGTAAGGTCTTCACACACACTACCCCCTCACTGTCTCTTTAATGGTGAAAGAGTTAATTAGGCTCGTCTCTCACACTCTCTCTTTGAGCGTGTGCCCAAGGGTAGAGACGGCCCTCTTCTTCACTGATCACAGCTTTATTTTTAGAAACACAACACAAAAGAGTCTGCTGAAGGTCACATTGGCTCTTCAGCGTGCATGTGTGTGAGAGAGAGACGTCATTAAAAACTTGGCTGACAGACTTGTCTGTGGAGAATAATGGATCAGCTCTGCTGGAATAATACAGTGTAAAAACAACACTTAATTTAAAGGGGTCATATGATGCTTTTTTAAAGATCATTATTTTGTGTATTTGGTGTAACAGAATATGTTGACATGCTTTAATGTTCAAAAAACGCAGATATGAGAAATTTTAGAATGAAAAAAATTTAAACATCCTAGTCAAACAACATGCTTTAAAAATTATTTATTATTTGAGCAATACTGTAAATTAACATGAACACAAGAAAGAAAAAACTTGATTTTAAATTTTAGCAGATGAATGCAATAGGTGAATAAATGAATGAATGAATTAATTAACTCAAAACATAACACAACTGAAAACACAACTGTAAAAATCCAAAGTCACAGCACCATTAAAAATTCAACTTCACATGCTTCTCTTCTTTTATTCATAAATAAACTTATCACTTGGAGCAAAAGGTACAATTAATGGGTAATTATGGGAAATAACTGGTTTCCCCATACACTTTTAATGCCTGTTTTACCCCATGACCCATAACCCACCACCAGCCCCCCTCCAGAGCACCTCTTAATTAACAACATACTGTATCATAGCAAAATGCTCCTTATTCTCTTCATGCAAGGGCAGAAGATATACGTACACTGTAAAAAATGCTGGGTTGTTTCAACCCAACTTTGGGTCAAATTTGGACTAACCCAACTTTTGGGTTAAAAATGTAATGTAAAAATTTAACCCAACGGTTGGGTGAGTCCATATTTGACCCACACTGTAAAAAATTACCGTGAATTTAACGGTAAAAGACTGTAAAAATGCAACAGTAAAAACCTGTTAAATGGTTAACGGTAAATTCCCCTACTATATACGGTGAAAAACTGTATTGGACCTATATATGTTATTATCTAAAAGCTGCTTGTGATGGGCTTTTGTTCATCATGTGACTTTCTCATCACCACCTGCAATTTGGTGGTTATCAGTGTATTACAAAGGTGCAAAACAGATTTAAGTACTTCAATAGGTTGGTATACAGTGGGTACGGAAAGTATTCAGACCCCCTTCAATTTTTCACTCTTTGTT
>NW_015547638.1:266529-292845 GCF_001515605.1 Sinocyclocheilus anshuiensis
TGAAAAATTGAAGGGGGTCTGAATACTTTCCGTACCCACTGTATTAACATTATATCAGTTAATGAAAATACGGTATTTAACTGTAAATTTAAGTTAAAACGTAAAACCTAAAACGTTGCTACCGTATTTTTTACGGTAAAATTCCGGCAACCACAGCTGCTGTTTTTTTACTGTAAATTTTACTGATTTTTTTTTACAGTGCTAAGTTGGGTTGAAACAACCCATTGTTTAGAGTGTAGTGTTAATTAACTGATATAAAAGTGTGAGCAAACAGAGTTGTTCTGCATAAAATGCTCTCTCATTCCCCCTCTCTCTTAGTCTTTTTTTTTCTGTCTATACCTCTGTATCTGTTTGATATCATTCCAACACAATGGTCCAGAGCAGATAATTAAGGAAAGACAATATTTCATGGTTCTGTGCAGGAAAAGCTCTGAAAAAGCAACACTAACACATCAAACCTAATCTGCAACAGATTTTCTTTATAAAAGAGCTGCCAACTGTTTTACACCACCAATACATTCAGGAATGAGATAAGCACACACTAACAAATACAAACAATGAGATCCCCTAAGAGGGCATGCAGTCGGCTAATAAAGAAAACAAACTGTTAGATAAAAACAACAGATAATCCAATAACAGATTTATTGGAAGCAAATTTGGACCCACTTCATATATTAAGTGTCTTTAACTATTATGTACTATTATGTATCTCAATTGCTTATTTAATACAATGCACGTACATTGTGCATACATTCATGTACATACATTGTTCTAAAAATGCATCTAATTACATCTGCAATTAATTTAGAATAAAAGTAATAATAATAAAGATACATCTATAATCAGGGATGCACATAAGTTTTTCAGTCTGGTTCACTTGAGAGCACCGGAGATTTGGTTTGGTGTTCACACTGCATAGTGTCATCCATTAAATACAACTTTATTCTTTTTAAATAAAATAATAAACAAAATCATGAATAAAGTGTGATGATACTATTATATTTTAAAATAAAAAGTGTATACAATACAATGCTGATATTTAGGTGTGTGTGTGTGTGTGTGTGTTTTTTTTTTTACATTAATTCATCATTTTTAAACCTAAAATCAGCAAGCTTTTATTTTGGTGGGTTGCCAGCAAGTAAGTATACACTCTCAAAAATAAAGTTTCCAAAAGCAGGTCAGAGTGTGTTGTGGACAGACAGGCAGAGAATCCAAAAAAGTAATCTACACAAGTCTTTAATCCAAAATGCTGAGATAAACAGAACAGACGAGAGATACAACACAATAAACATAAGCAAAACTGGACACTGAATGCAGGAAAAGGAAGAACTTCAATACTGATACAAGCAAGGTAAATTAATGACACACAGCTGAACTCAAGAATCAGTCAAATCAGTATATATGCCAACAAGTGGGAAAGTCAAACCAAGGCAGACAGGAACTAAAGAATACAAACTAAAAGTTCAAGAAACCTAAGTGAACATAACTGTGACAAAAATAACCATTTTTGCTTCCCCAGAGAACTTTCAGTTAACAGTTCTTAAAAGAAACATAATTTTCTTAGTGTATTTTTTTTTTTTATTAATCTAAAGAACCTTTAACCACTATAAAGAACCTTTTGTGCAATGGAAAGTTTCCATGGATGTTAAAGGTTTTTAATGAAATCATCAATGCCAATAAAGAACCTTTATTTTTAAGAGTGTATGCGCTGCCAGTTTTAGGACTGCAGAGTAAAACACGTCAGTGAATGAAATGTCACTGTTTTGCTTTTCGCTCTGAAACCGGCAGCTCACAGCCTAGATTTATGCTTTCAGTTCAAATGGAAATCTTATACAATATTACAGGACATTTTTTGTGCATTAACTGCTATCAACCATGTCGGTATTGAGCAGTCTGAACTTATTTACCCAGTGCATTTTTTATTTTGGTCACGCATGCGCACCTGCACACCACTTATGTGCATTCCTGTCTGTAATTAACTGCTACACAGTCAGCTTTCATCACCGCTAGTTCTTTGTTAGTTTGGGGTGTCACAACCTTAACAGGTTCAAAGAAATTTTAAAATCCAAATTAGTAACGAGTAATAGCCAATTTTCCCTTAAGTTATGAAATTGGTAGCAACCAAAACAAACAAATGCATAACCAAAGAGAGGCACTGTTTACACCTCATGAACAGTGTCATGCTGTATACATGCTAATAATTTATTACTATTACTATGATTTTTCCCCTTAGAGGCCCATTTTCCACTCCTGCACCTTTAAGAAATTCCCCTTTGCATGTGAAATTAAATTCAGACAAACTGTGAACAAATACAAGTGATGTACAGTCTTTCAGTGTCAGAGCCTTTGAAGTGTGAAGAGAGTGAGAAACGTAGGTACGTCCCAGCAGAGATATCCACAGGTCTTACATCTCACCAAAACAGACCACAGGCTTTCCCAAGAGAGCCATTAAAATCTCCTCATCACTAGAGAGCAGTTTGTGAATCTCGCTTCCTTCTAACCTTGAAACACAAGCACACTCATATATCCAACAGAGAAAAACCTTGAAATAAAACAAGGAAGAGATTAAACAAGAGTCTGACTGCTCTGGCCTTGAAGGAGGCTGTGTTTCAGTGCTATCTAATATCTGCAGCAGATTGCTGAGGTAAGAGCCCTCCCCTAGTCTGAGGCTGTGTTTCAGGGGCACATAACTAACTCTGGGTTCATCCTGCCATTAATATCATCTTATAGGCACTCCCACATGTCGAAATGCCACGATGGTTGTGGTGAAAAGCCACCAGGTGACAGAGCGAGTCAGAGCAGCGGAACTGATTGCAATGTGGCGGCTGTTCCTCTCGGCACCATTACCCCCCCTTTAAATCCTCAGGTCCTGCTCTTATAAGCCGTGTCTCAGTTCCCTGCTATTGCTGCTGATATTGCCTTGCCATTACATCAGTCACGGCAGCTGCCCCTTAAGGATTCACAGCACAACACGTGGGAGGGAAAGCTATTTCACTCCTATCGTCAAAACCTGCTTCCTCTCTGTTTATAACTTTCCCTCTGAGCTCAGACATAGAAACAAAACAGAGACAAACCCACAAGAGCTCAGTTTACTTGGGTTTTTTATACATGCAGTGCTCCGAGAGAGATGCAGTATATTTGATAGAGCCCATCCACCCCTTTACTGTGACCTCAAACAGGAGTGCACCTCTTACCTCTTACATGCCCAGAACGTTCCCAGAACATTTGTTTCTGTTTATTAAAAAATGAAACCTAAAACTATTCCTAAAGTGTTAGGAATTGATTCTCAAAGGAATAACAAAAGGGGAACTACATACACTAACGCTAGGGGTACATTTTGTGTTTACTGGGTCAAAGGTCAAAAATCTGTGTTAATAAAGAAATCTAACGACTCAGTGCTCATGACATTTGAATCTTGCACATGTGGCAAACATTCTGCATATTTTGTCACTTTTTTCTTTTATAGCACAAAACCTCCAGCCAAAGAGGAAAACAAGCTTCCCTTTCTGCTCTCCCTCCTCTCTCACTCTTCCTGCTGAGGGCACATGCCTAAGAGATTGATGTAGTTGGCAAGAGTGTTGCCATGGTGCTACCTGACGATGAGGAATGAACCACAAAGTGAACACAGGGTGTGAGAGAGTGAGTGAGAGTGAGTGAGTGAGAGATTGAGAGTGCATGTATAACGCAAGCGACAGACAGTGAAAGAGAGCGAGAATGGGCGGATCTCTGTTTCATAGAGTGTCGGCATAGCCGCAAACTCCATTCTGCAGAATTAAATCACTGTGCTTTCCCATAGACACCTCACTGAATTATTTATGTTCTCTCTATGCCCGCTCGGCCTCTAATAAAGTTACAGCTGCCACTAATCTCCAATTTGATGAGGTGAGCTTTAAGCAAGGGATTCTGGGCAAACATTAAGCGCATATTGTCTTTACAGATTTGATTGTTTTTTTATTGTTATTGTTATTAATGCACTAGGCACAGTTCCTGCAAATGCCAAATCACTACACGAGGGAGAGTGACCCATGACTATGGAGATATTCCCCTTGTCCAAATACCCACACTTGCGGTCTTGGCCACTTGAGAGCGCGTGCGCGCGACAGGAAGTAAGTGCGCAAGACTCTTAAAAACGCCAAAGCGCAGTGCCCTTAACGCACACTAAACCCACACTATCTCGAATACTGCTCCGGAGCGCTATTTGAGGCTTAGTGTATCCCATCATGCATCATGTTCCGGAAATAAATCGTGAGACTTTTTGCCGAGATCTCGCGAGAGGTCACGGAAACCTTTCCAATGCAAGTTAAATATTTCTATTACATATAATTTGGTAGAAAAACAGTGTTTTTACGTTTTATTGGTGCAAATATGAGTAGTGGTGATATTTATTTTGTACAACATTTGCAACTGCTTTTTATCACTTAATTAGAAGCACCACAAATTAAAATTGTCATGTTATAGGGACTACTGAACAGACATTTAGAAGTTGATTTTAAAATGCAAAGTATTTAAAATTAAAATTAAAATGAAGTTGTAAAATTTTTACAACACTACAAGTGTGTCCCATCAGGTAATGAAAAGTTCGACACACACTTGTGGTCTTCATGCTCACTTGAACACTTGGGCCAAATACAGGAAATACGTCATATAAGTAGTCAAGTGGTTAAGTGCAAAGACCGCAAGTGTGGGTATTTGGACAAGGCAATTAACCTACAAATGAAGTCTGCACATTTAAAAATGAACCCACATGCCAATTGTCACTATAACCTACAAAGTAAACAGCAATTTGTGTCTTGAACAAAAATTCCACTTAATTTTCAGTTAAGAGCAGCTGAGCATTTTTATTAAGGTTCAAACAGACTCATTCTTCCCAAAGGATTTTTTCCCCGGCGCACAACATCAAAACATCAAGACCAGCAGTTGTCACAAAAAATACCACTACAGGCACTTTTTTGGTCATAAAGATTGGTTATTATTAAAACGATCAGATTTAAACCTTTTCTTGTTATGTGAAGATTAAATTTAATCTGACTTGTAATTATTTGTTGTCTCTATTTATTTATTTATTTATTTTTGCTACTTAATTATTAGTGGAGTTTTTTCCCCCGGACCCATAAAATAGTAAAATAGCCTGTAAAATAGCCAAAAATAATGAAACAAACCTAACATTCCATTTTTATTAAGATCCAAATTATCCACACCATTCTATCTCATAATTATAATGACTAATTTATACAGAATTTCTTTAAATACATCTCTCTCTACAAAGTGCCACTAGACAGAGACACAATTAGTTCCAGAGTGCCGTGTACTGAGCTTGTTAATTGTCCCAGTGGACTGGTATTACAGAACAGACCAGCATGCTGTAGCTGTGAAGGCCATTTCCCTTATTATGGCTTCTATATGGACAGAGATAAAGTGAACTGGTGCAATTGTCTCGGTTAAGAAATGCTATGCAGCTTCAGTTTAATTAATCAAAACATGACATCAAAAGCAAAGACACTCCTGGGATCCAGAATTTGATGTCACACTCACTTGCAGCCGTGCCTTTGCAAAGGGAGGAAAGTAGTCACCCATTGGTGTGTGTTGTTACTAGGACGTCTTAATTGTGGGTGTACGATGCTGTCAGCTTGCAAAAGCCCCCAGAGCAGCTTTGGAAACATTCTCTTTGGTATAAAAGGATACGCCTTTTCATCCAGTTAAATGGTTTGTGAAAGGTCCCATTGACTAAATAAGCAGGCTGGTTCTCCAGTGCTCTGGGCTTTTGTATGCTGTGACTGGACTGACAGGACAGAACCGCAGGTTCTTTCCAACTGATGGCTGCATCTCAACATCCTTGACAGAGATGTATCATCCAGCGGATGCATTAAATGCTCGGTCATCTGACAGATGGAAGCTCCGAGGATGAATATGATTCAGAAGAACATGTCATTGGAAAGATAGGTAGCTTTACAGATCAATACCACGCTTAAACCACTCTCTCCCTTACACACACAAATACTGCTTCAAGAGTGTCAGAGTGCGCTCTCAGAAGAGAAAAATCCTCGTAACTGTTATGAAGGCTGTCATCAATCAGAATGTATTGGCTGTGTGTGTAATAACTCCAGTTCCACTTGTTTTTTTGAAGTAATGGCCCCAGTCACAGTGGTTCTACTGTTCTCTAATGGTTTAGGCCTCCAGCCACAGCTGATTCACCACTTACAGGTGTCAGACTCAATCTTCAAGGCTGCCGTGATGCATGGGTGTGATATACAGTAAAGTGACAAAGGGGAATATAATAGAAATAGCTTTCTGGACTCCTAAGTGACTGTCAGAAAGACAGTTTGGTGTGTAAAAGTAAAATATTTTTCGTTTGTTTGCTTAAATTTGAGTGTGCTGAGGGTAGTGGAGGATCTAGTGTCAGTGGACATTTGGGGATTGACCCAGACATTTGGATTAGTATGGGGAAATCTGTTTAATAAAACTTACATTATGGTGGTATACTGTATATAAGGTAAATAAAATAAATCAATTTTGAAATATTACATCAGTGAGGAATCATTTTCAAATTTATTTTAGACTCAGCTAGTCACACTTAAGGTCATTTTGTAGCACTACTGTTTACACCTATTATTATGATGCTTTTTAATGAGCCCATGTAGTCAGCCAAGACATTTTATTGTTTACACCTGGTATTAACATGAGTTTGAAATGTCTCCTGTGACCACTTGGATGTTTGGATTTCATCAAGACAATCTCCTCTTACTTTGCCACACCCTACATTACTTTCGTGGGACACAAACACCATTGAATGAATGAATCCATGTTACAATAGCATAGGAAAATTAGCAAACAATAAAAAAAAAAAAAAATAGGAAAATGAGGGAAGCTGCGATTTTGACCATTTTTTTTTTTGGTACAACACAGCATAGACAGCATAGCTTGTTTGGGTGAGCTTCCTCACAATATGTCCCAGAACTATCATGATTTGGTTGAAAGGGTGGCGAGTAGGCAGAGCTTTACTATGTCTAAGACACATCAGGAAGGATGAAGATAAGTGTGCGCACTACACATGCAATGTGTTAACACATTTCTGACTACCTCCATTTGTAGTTTCAGTTACGCAATCACAAAATGCTTTAGACCAAGTTCACAAAAAAAAAAAAAGTAAATACCAGGTGTAAACAAGATTATTTAAAAGGCTGTAGTAACAACAAAAACAGTTTTGATGCTTCTGGCTTTCCATAGTTCAATGCATATACACTCTACACTAAACAAAAATCACTGATTTACAAGCAAAATATAAATGTTATAAATATGTATAGCTTTGGTATTTTGTATGCCCAGTTTGCCCAAATGTCCAGCCACAAGGATTGCCAACAAATTCATAAAGCACTGTATAATATGTTTAATAATACATATTTAGTCTCTGAATCATTCTGTGCTTATTATAACTGGAAGGAGGCAAAATCAACATTGAAGTCAACACACAGTTTCAGCTTGTTGGCAGACCAGAACACTGTGACATAATTTGAAAGAGCTTTCAATTTGTTGTAGAAAAACAGCTACAACACACTACACTTTAATCAAATAATCAAAAAGTCTGGCTTGCAAAACTATGTCTGAAGTTTAGAGCAGAGGTATGACTATAATTTTATAGCTGGAAAATATTACCAGACAAAATTAGTAAAAACATTCAAGGGGTTAAGCTCCAGAAGCTTGCCTATTGTTGAGAGTAGTAAATAAATGCAAATAACAGTCAACAGTCACTCTATTTTGACACACTGCGTGGTTACTGAACAGGCCACTGCTGGCAAATATAAGTGGTATGTGCAGCAATACAACAAGTGACAACCATTAAACAGACAGAGGGAGGGAAAAAACATTCAAAAGACAAAGAAAGAAAAAATAAGAAGCAGGGACCATTTAAATATGAAACACAGGGACTGTGTGTGGGAAATAAAGATGAAAATGCAGCAGAACAAGTGACTCTTTGGACAAAGGCATAGTACATTGCTTCTGGGAGAAACAAGAGGGACTGTTTCACTTTCCTACAGCATTCCACGTCATTTGCATAGTTTACAAACAGTCCTCTCAATAAGCCTTTCCATGTAAATGAATCATAAAGCAACAGAGAGCAGAGAGGAAAGCAGAAGTACATTAACAGAGGCCTGGCGGCCCTAAATCTATTTCAATTAGATGACACTTTCAATATCGTGCTTCTGATTTCGAGATATTGAAACCTCTTTTTTATGCACATAACCTCTGCAGAAGCAATCTCCCTTCTCTTCTACATACAATATTCTATCCTTTTTGGGATATTTTGAGGGACGACTGTAATTTAATGGAATTAGGTGAATTTTCAGCACAATTGTGATTCACAGCAGCAGTAGAAGAAATAAATATAAACATAAAGCTGCTTTGGTCAAACAGACACATTGCACACGACCTTACTTGATGGCAATTGTTTCTTTCTATCTATTCTCCTTCTCCCTCTCAAACACACACACACATTTCATGTTCTAGCCAGTAAAACTCCCATCTAAAAGGAGGAATATCCTCCCCTGCGAATGAGGATGTGTCCAGCATTCCCTGCGTTGCTCCTGAAAGGCCTGGGTAACTGATAACAAGCTGGAGAACAAAGGTAATATTGTAAAACTAATGAAAGAGATCTGGCTGCAAGAATCCTGTCTATCAATCAAAGACTTGGCGGTGAAGTGCTTTTCAAACAACAATAAAGAGGCAATAGTTCTCTCCCTCTGGAGGTGAAGGCCATTTCCACATTCAGCACACTGAAATAAAGAGCAGAGAGATTATTATGAGCAGGGGTGGATGTGTCTATGTCCGACATACCAGTCTCAGCGCTGAGAGACAGATTAGCTTTGAAAACTGAGTCATTTTTTTAAACGTCAACATTTCCATTGAGAATTCAGTGTGGGATTGTTATGGTGAGAATCTCTCACACCATGAATGTGTTGGCGTTTCTTTGGATGATGGATCAGAGGTGTTGGATCTTTACTAGACATTTTAACATGCCGAAACGGAAACTGAAATTTCAGATCAGCTTCCAAAGAAAGTGTAAATGTTAGATGTCTAAACACAAACAAACACAGATGGTCAGCTTTGTGAAATATTCACACACACATTTAAAGTGGTGAGTTCTGAAATGAGGAGATAGCTTTTCATTTCATTTTTCTGCTTTTGTTTTGTTGTCCAATGTAAATTCATGTTCCATTCGATGTTTACCCATTTTATAAGGCATTCACATACATGTTTGAATTTGGCAGACATTTTTAGTTTTTTAAGTGGCGTTTTTATTTTCATTGAAGGTATATATTTTGCCATTACGTTCTCTAAGAGTCAATCCTATTACTTGGTGTTGCTAGTAGTGCCATGCTGTTCCACTTGAATTACACATTTAAAGGTGTTCATTTGTATACTATTTGTATTTATACAGAATTTGCATAATATGTATTACATTTGTAAACATTTTTGTTGCATTAAACATTAATACAGTAAAAAGCATTTTCATCCTTTCAAGTTCATTTCCATGTCATTTAATTCAATTCAATTTGGTCCTAAGCAAAAATGATGATCTCTGAGTTGTTTATGTTGTAATTAATCTCTTCAGGCCAATTTGCAGAATGGGTCAAAGACAGATCAGACTGACTGGATAATCTGCCAATCACAGTGATGCGGAGGCTTTGCCTCCTTTCACTTTTTATCCACATTTCGGCATTACACCTTTCACATTCATGCTAAGCTTTAGAAGCTCAATGAGAATATTTTTTCCCCCTGAAACTATCCACTGGCTCTGCTCTTGATGTTACATGAAAAAAAAAAGTGCCGTATTGAAAAAAACCTAACATGTACACTAGTGCAGAAAAACACTCATCCACTCTCTCTTTCTCTCTCTCTCTCTCTCTCTCTCTCTCACACACACACACACACACACAGAGAGAGAGTCAGATTATAGTGATTTTTGACAGTGGTGCATTTGCATATTCTCAATTCTTTCCATGCTGTTCATCTCCTCTTATTTCAGACAACAGTCATTGTGCTGCAGAGGCACTGTAGCCATCAGCTTTGTTCAAGACAGAGCGAGAGAGAGACAGAGAAAGAGAAAGGGAGAGAGAGAGAGAAGAAGTGGGGAGGGATGGGGAGTCAGAGGAGACATACTGCACAAGCCATGAATTTCCATTAATCATAAGTCCTCTATTCACTCAATTAATATCACCACATACAGGGCACTCCAGAGAGAGATAGAGACCTGTTAAAAATAATAAGCCACTACAGAGATGGGAAGTGCTGATTAAATTAAACTCTCGTTAATCAGAATTTTGACACCGCCTCATCTCTCTCTTTCTCTCTCTCTCTTTCTACCTCAGGGCAGACTTATGTTAATATCTATGCCATAAGGTAATATCTACACAGACATAAGACGGAGTCCAATAATACTTTTTATCGTGAAAGAAAAGCTAACCACAAAATGACAGTGGTTCAACCACACAGCAATAAAATATTAGTCTATTTCGGTTATTTCTAAACAATCAAACACCTTTGACAAAAGCAGAAACAAAATCTGTAGAGATGGGATATTCAGTTTGTACATCTAGAACCTGCAGAGAAATAACATGTCAGAAACATAGGTTCTCTCAGGAATCTGGGAAATTAAAACTACAACTGCCACAAGATTGTAAGGCTGTAAGGACAACTGTTGTCCCAACAGCAACTTCTTATCAACCTAACATTTTAAAGAACTTAACTTTTTAAAAACAGTGTCTTCAAAATTAATTTTGAGATTTGTGTCATTTACTGAATGTACTGTATGTGTACTGTATGTTGTAGAATAAAATGTGAAAGTGTTCTCATCTAAACATCAGATCTTTATTAGTTAGTTAAAGGAGTTATTGTGAACTGTAATATTTGACCCTTCGCAAAGAGCTTGATTGACAGGAGATCTGACCAATCATAATGCCGAATCTGCCATCTTGTCCGACAAACAAATCAGACAGGAGAGTAGATTAACTTTGGTGGACTTAAACTTGAAAAATTGTGTGTATTAACATCTTTCCATGGTTGAAATAAAATGCATTTTGGTGTTCATTCATATTTATTTCATGCTTTAAGTAAATATGAAAAGACAATCAGTTCACATGCCGCTTGAACTGAGGCACAGTGATCTGTCACGACACATTACAGAGTCACAAAATGGTATTTATTTTTTACAGTAGAGTAAAAAATAAATACAGGTTTTTTACTCGAAATCGCAGGTAGAAATCGCTGCACAAAGTAAAATATCCATTGAGTGGTGCAAAAACACATTCAGTTTCTCGCAAAAAAAGGTGAAAGTGAATGTGACAATGTTTTATTACGCTGGTTGTTGTGAAAACAAAATTATTGGTGAGTGGTGCTAAAACTACTGCTTTATCATGTTGGAAAATAACATTTCAACTGTCATCTACAGTAAATGTTACCCTAAAGAGATAAAACAACATTTGCCAAGTCTTTGAGCTTCTTTGTGCTTTGTTGTGCATTCCAGTTGTACTCAGAAGTCAGACTTTTGACAGGAATGCCTCCTCAATTTGGAGTTCTGACTCGGAAACTCAGAGGAACTGCAACAACCCAAACTTCAGACTTCAAAATGGCTGCACAGTGCATCAAGAGTAAGTGAAAGTATTGTTTATTAGCACTTATGTTTGTTTGCCTCTCAATACAGTGGTGCACACAGAACTATTTGTGGACATTACACTTTGCCATTATTTTTTGCAAAATACTGCTTTATGTGTTTTTATCAACTAGTATAACAGTGGATGCATCGATCTTGGTTTTCAGACTTTTGTACTGGAACACCATCAAATTGGGTGTGACATCATTCCCAGCTCCAATATCTGACTTCAGAGGCAAACGAAATGAAGCAATAATTAGTCTTTTACAGGATTCTATGGAGCACACTGTTACGGGGCGAACGAGATGTGAGACGTGCGGATCCATCTGCAAAGCTTTTATTTAAAGGCGTGGTCATAAAACAGGCAAGGTTCTGACAATAGCAAACAGGTATATTGAGGGCAAGACAAAAGAGTAATCCAAAACGAGCGTGAGTCAGTCGACAGCGAACGTTATCCAGAGGGCTTGACAAGAGGGGAAATCCAATAACATGAGCAATAGTCCAGGCGAGGTGCAAACACAGTCCGAAACAGAAAGGCAAAGGGTTAATCCAAGATAAACAGCAAGAATCAGGTAACACGGGAAAGCAGGCAAGACAAGACTATGACTAGGAACTAAGGACTAGAAACTAGGGCAGAAAACTAGCGTAATGTGCTACCACTAAGAGAGCGATATACGCAAACAATACTCTGCCGTTTGAGAAGGATCTGAGTGAATGAAATATAGTGTGTGTGTGATTGGTTACAGCTGTGTGCAATCAGTGCAATGGATGATGGGAAATGTAGTCCGTGGTGACGTGTAACAGTCTGTGTAGTGAGTGAGTCAATATGATGGACGAGTGACCTCTGGTGGCGATTGGACGGAAGTCCATGGCCAGGATTCGTAACACACCCTGCATCATAAGTGCAAGTTTTCTGCATCAGAAAAGCCATACATATGGAGCTGGTTACATGGCACAAATGTCAAAATGTATTATTTTACAAATAATGCACTATGGTAAAAACTTTTTTGAGGTCATAACATAATATTGTGCAAGGAAATCATTGTTGACTGGTAATATTCCCTAATCTTGTCTAAATGTCATTTAGAGAAAAAAGAGCTTGTAGTGCCACTTTAACACCTGAAAAATGCAGTGATTTTTATGTACAATTAAGTTTTTATATATATTCTATATATTTAGCAGTTTACTCAAAAAAACAAAAAACAAACAAACAAAAACAAGACAAAACAACACTGAAAAAATATATACTACATTTTTTTAAGGTAAGTGGTTGCAAACTATTTATTTTAGCTACATCTAATAAAAAAAATATGTTGAAAGTTAGTCAACTAAATTTGTTTATTTAAATGTAGCTAAAATAAATTGATTGCAACCACTTACCTTAAAACATTTTTTGTAAATTCAATTAATAATTTTTTTTTCAGTGAACAACAACACAAATATTTGAAGAAATTAGAAATATTACACATTAGCATGATAATGTTGGCAGGTAGTGCAAGAAACAAGAGACTGCCTGGCATTTACATTGTAATTACCTTGTGAGCAATGTGACATATCTCAAGCAAAAGCTCCGAACTTCACCAAAATGACTACAACAAAACAGAACAGAACATTAAACAGTAACAACTGGCCTCATTTTATTCCTTGCTGTAGAAAAGTGGGTTTGACTGCCCACTTCCTAGATGTCGTAACTGTCCGAGATGTTATACAAAAAAAAAGAAATACCCAACTCGCAGATGCATTATGGTACAATAGTGGTGTTTATTTACCGTGAAGCAGCATGAAACAACCACAAAGTGTACTGCACATGTAACTGTATGTACATGTTTGGTGCCGCAATGTGGGCTGGGTTTCATAACCCAGGGTAAAAAAGCAGTGCTAACTCTGCTTCTAAATTACAAATGACATACACTACAGCAAAATTAAGTTGTGACAATACGTTGCATTTTCTTATTTAAATTAAAGGTCATATGATGCGATTTCAAGTTTTTCTTTCTCGTTGGAGTGTTACAAGCTGATTGTGCATAGATAAGATCCCTGAAGTTGCAAAGACTAAAGTCTCAAATCTATGACCCCTTTAAGTAAATTGTCAACAGTATATACTGTACCTGTCATAGTTTGGAAACAATATTTGTTCTTTTATCTCTTTCTCTCACTTGATTTCTTTTTCTCTTTTAATTCCCTTTCCCTGAATATACTGTGCGAAGATTGATGAGTTCCTTTAGAAATCCGACCCTGCATTTCAAATGTCACTATACTGAGAAATACAGTAAAGGAGAGGGCACTGGAAAAAAATAAAACAGAGTGAAGGTGAGAGGAGAAAGGGATAACCTAGAAAATGATAAAACAGAGACTCACCCATGTGTGAAAGACATAATAGAAAATGTCAAAAGATGTGAGGAATGATGCTGCTGGACAGGCTGTAAAAGCTCCTGTGCCTTCAGACTGGCCAGGCAGAATTTTCACGGTGTCTGTCTCTGCCTTCTCTCTATATCTTTTTTTCTAGCATGTGACCTCCTTCTAATCTGCTGAAATTACAATTTAGAAGGACTAACTATGTGTAACAGTTGGTATGTTCAGCTTGTGTCAATGTTGCCCATGATAAAACCAAAGCAGAACTTTAAATTTTCATAACTTTGCCAGATTTCTTTCTCTTTTTGTTCTTTTTTTCCATTCCAAATGAGGTAATGTAAGACTTACATAAATAATAATAAAACAGCCCCTTGTGTGACATAATGTTTAAATTCTCATTTATCAGATTAATATTCAAGGCTTTTAAAGACAGTTGCTATATGTAGGATCTCTGTCTTCGAACGGACCCACTTACACTATTGAGTCACACATGAAACAATCACATTCCATTTAAAAGAGTTGCCAAACCATTAAACAGCTTTACAACAACAGGAGTTCCCTTTCAACATGAAATGGCACTCATAACATTATTTTTGGTGGGAACATAATAACACACATGTAAGCATTAGCTGGATGAATGAATAAATTATGAACTATGTATTTTTATATATGTATTTATATATCACATTTGTGGTGGCAGAAGAGACTGTCCCAATCACTTTTTAACTGTATGCATTGTTCCGTGTTCTCATTGGTTGATTGGCATGTGGGTGATTTCATGTACCAGAATTGCTCATCCAAGCAGAAAAATAATGTACTGTTGCCAGAACTGTATATTTTTCTCAAAGCAAACAATTTGTGAAAATCCATGGAAAACATATTCCTCTATATTTCTGACATATACCATGTACACATTATCTGGGATCATGAATTAAATGTTTAGTTAAAGTAACCCTTATGTTAGTTACATTATGTTTCATAACATGACAATGTTATAATAACGTTATATATGTTACATACCAGTTGATACCCTGTTTGCCACTGTTATATACATATAACAATTTAATTCAAAGTTACTTCGTTTCTTAAAAGGAATGACTTAAATATTATATTTGTTTTTGCAGAGGTCAAAAACTGATCCTACAGTGTAAGCCAAGTTCTGCTTAAGGTCTCATTGTGGGAGCTAAATGCTGTGCATGGTAGCACGAATGTGAAGATGAAGACACAGCAAACACGGTCATATATGGAAAAGCTAATGGGATAAGTGGGGACTTTGCAAATGTGACAAGTGAAGTGTGAACACAGTGTTAAATATGCAAATGAAACTAGAGGTCTCACTTATGTCATATCTGTTCACTTCACCGCATCAGCCACCAAACAAGTGTGGTGCCTTGAAAACGTATTTACACCCATGCTCACTTGCATACTACAAGTGCATGTAAGCAATAAAATACAGACACCACATACAAGTCTTCTAGCCATACGCAACAAGAAACCACAAGGGGGTCAGCTGGTTAATGAGTTTTCTGACTGCAAATTTAGTCTGTCATTGTAAATAAAAAACAAACAAACATGCTGAACCTACAGTATAACAACATATGGAACAGGACAAGCACTGCTTAGTATGACACACTTTGAGGGCAAATGAAATCTGCAAAATATTAATTCTTGTAGAAAACATATAAATACATTAAGGTCAATGTATGATTCTTAGACATTCTTATTTTTTATAAATATCATTGCAGACCAGTATATGACATGTGAATCTGCTGAGATAGCACACTATGTTGGTTAATTTGAAGTTTTATCAAAGTTACCTATTAAACTAACAAAAAAAAAAAAAAAACTTTATTCAGTATTTTAATTTGAACATAAGTAATATGTTCACGTTTCACATTACACTTAACAACAATGCTATACAATGTTTTTGATGGTAACTTACTACATGAAGATGAGTTTTATGAGCACTTGCATAGTTATTTGAATATCCTTTCACGAAAAGCAAGTATAACCTGTGGTGCTGACAAAAATATAAGACCGCTTATATTCTTAAAGGGGTCATAGGATGTCCATTTTCCACAAGTTGATATGATTCTTCTTCTGGTTTTATGCAATGCCTCAGAGGAATGCAAATGACAGCAGCTTCAGGGAAATTGGGTTTTATCAGAGCTGAGGAAATAATGATGACTGGGATCCAAGAACTCTCATAATTTGTGTCAAATTTCAAAGTTTTTCCTGATCCACCGATTCCAATGGAAGTCTAATAAAGGCCCAATTTTGAACTGCAATTTTGAGTGTTTCAATTCCCCAGAACAGCTTGCCTTAGTTATTTTCAGCTCAAATTGAATGAAGCACTAAAACAGCACTATTTTGGGGTGCCTGAAATACCTAGAAGCGCCACTTGTTTAGAAACAAACAAACAAACAAACAAAAAATCTCATAGCACTGTATAGAAGCACATAGATATGTGGACTTAAAGATTCACAGACACTCAGACATACATAAAGATGTACAGCAATGTGAAAACAATCAACTAAGCTTATTTAATTGATTCATTAGTTGATTAATTAATAAATTATCATGGTAGCGAAACAACATACAATGAAGCAAATTACAAATTTATTCAAACCTCTATTTAAAGGGTTAGTTCACCAAAAATTAAAATTCTGTCATTAATTACTCAACCACATGTCATTCCAAACCTGTAAGACCTTCGTTCATCTTCGGAACACAAATACATGGAAATACAAATATATTTTTGATGAATTCCGAGAGCTCCCTGACCCTCCCATAGACAGCAAGGGTCCTACCACGATCAAGGACCAGAAACGTAGCAAGGACATTGTTAAAATAATCCATGTGACATCAGTGGTTCAACCGTAATTTTACGAAGTAATGAGAATACTTTTTGTGCGCAAAGAAAACAAAAATCACGACATTATTCAGCAATTCATCTCCTACGCGTCACCCTGGTACCATTTTGGAGAGTTTCCACTGAAAGTAAACAACGTATGCTGTTCTGTGTCAGCAGCACCACATGGATACGTTGTCTACATTGTTTACGCTTTGATCTGAATGAAAGCAACATTTCCCTTGCTGTCTATGGGAGGGTCAGAGAGCTCTCGGAATTCATCAAAAATATCTTAATCTATGTTCTGAAGATGAACGAAGGTCTTACAGGTTTGGAACGACATGAGGGTGAGTAATTAATGACTGAATTTTCATTTTTGGGTGAACTATCACTTTAAGATTAGTGAACGCATACATTACATTAATCAATTGCTTTACTTCGATCTCATCACAAAATTCCTATATTTGACCATTTTACAAGATCAAAACAGCACACTGGCAGTGAGATGTTATTTCATGCAGGAGAGCAGATTAGTGAAAAAAACAATATCCAATCTTTGAAGCTGCTTGTTATTCATACTGTGGCACATCCAGGGGGGTATGTTTCCTGCTGTGCATAAACAAATAAGGTAGGAAATTGATGGGGGCTGCACAGAGAGCCTAATGAAATGGAGAATTGCTCTGCCTCCTTTGAAGAACAGTAAGAAACCCTTACAAAACACAAGGAGAAATGTGATTTCTCTCCTCCTTTTGCTCTTTATTTTCTTTTCTCTTTGTTCTTTCGTCCCTCCATTCTCTGTCCCCCCCCACTCTCACCCTTTCTATCGCTCACGTTCTGTCTCTCTCACGTACACACACATATACACATTCCCCCTCCCTATTTTTCTAATTTTCCTGAGGACAGAGCAGCTTGGCACATGACATTGATTTCCATCAGCATTTGGAAATAACCTCGCTGTTGCCCAGGCAACACACGTTTACCTTTTCTGTCTTTTTTGCATATTGGTGCGAGTTTTTCCATCAGTGAGGGAACGAATGTGGAACGGTGATGACAAATGTGCTCAGGTGGGGCAGCGAGTAGTAATGCATGTGTGTGTATATGTGTGTAAGTAATAAATGGTGATGCCCAGCTCTAGCAGGGCTATGCAGCATGACTGGGGGAAGGGTAAAGAGAGTGCTTGGGTGTTGAGATGAATATTCTTCTGTGATAAAAGAGCAGGCCAGAGGACCACTCTCATTCTCCCATTAACACATTTCAAATGCTGAAAAACATTTCTGGACGTGTTCCAAGTAATGGTGGACAGTAATAAACAATCTGTACTTTACATTTTTATTTTGGGAAACTTTGGCTTCAATACATACCAAAGCTTATATATTTACTCCTAGTATATATTTTTACTACATATCAGCAGTGTTATTTTTGTATTATTTATATACTATTACAATTTTGGGAAACTTTGGCTTCAATACATACCAAAGCTTATATATTTACTCCTAGTATATATTTTTATTACATATCAGCAGTGTTATTTTTGTATTATTTATATACTATTACAGTATTTCATAATATTTTGAATTAGCTTTTATATTTTTATATTTTAAATTTTTATTTTAAGTTTTAATCAGTTTATGTGCTCTTGTCATTGTTTGTGCCTATTTTTATTTAGCTTTAGTTAAATTATATTTTAGTTTGAGTTTGAACAATTTTAATACTTAAACATTTTAAGGCAGCGTTTCAATATTCATTCTAGTTTTTCATCTAATATTTTATTTTATTTCAGATTTATTTCAATTTACGAAAACTATTTTTCATAATTTTAGTTTTAGTTAATAACAGTAATGCGCATTTCAGAAAAAAATAAGTGAAGAAATCATGACTTGCTCTGAGACCCAACATCAATATTTGAATGCAGCAGTTAACAACTCTCTGCCTCAATAATCCATTCAAAGCAATGGATTATTAAAATATCACTGAACTGGTCTTCACAAAAGCAAGTTTGAGTGTGCAGACTTCTAATAATTCATAATAAAGTCACACGGAGATGTAACATATGTTAACTCAATCCTGACTGTGTCTTAACTGCCGTTTGTGTGTATGTACTGTATGTGTATATATATATATATATATATATATATATATATATATATGTATGTATATGTATATACACACACACACACACACACACACAAATGGTAGTTCCTATAAAACAGTTCTTTTACTTGCCACATTCAAATACTTTTGTACTTTTACTCAAGTATTTAAATTCACAGCATGTTATTAGGACAATGTGGCATGAAATTTCTGATGGGACTGTCCTACATTAGCAGGGCGTTATAATGTACACATTTGTTTGTGCCTGTGTTGTGCAGATGTTGGGCTGTCTGGAGTCGTTAAAAGTTTGGTTTCTTGAGCTCTGATCATAATTGCTATATTATGAACCTTAAGTCCCTCCTGTCTAGAAGTCAATATAATCCAGAGGGAATGCCAGCAAGTAAAAGTACAGGTGAGAAGTTGATAAATGAGTGCATATTTAGGATTTAAGTATGAATGTGTGTGTATTTCTTAAATGATAATAAGAGTTCCCCACCTGTAGCCCTGTGCAGTGTGCATAACTGTTCCCTGGGGTACAAAATTGATCCTTAAATGGTAAAAAGTTAAAAGTACAATTTTGTAACTCTAACTAGAGGTACAAATAGTCAACGTGCAACCAGAAGGTTTCACTTGGAGAGTCTTTAAAATATTCCATATCTGCATTTCACTCAGTGTCACATTTCCACATACATTGGAATGAATAGTAATGATTGGAGACAAGGCTCCTAAGTCTCAGAAATAAAGATTGGCATTGCCAATATGTTGGTAGAAAGCAATTTGCACCCAAACTGGGTTCTGTCTCCAATTTCCCCACACCATAAATGTGCTGCCCAGCCCCTTCTTACTGAGACATTGTGTGAGCGTGTCACATGAATGCATCACATAAATCCAGCAGGTCCTTCAAATCACCAAGACTGAATGAACTGATCAGGTAAAGTTTCCACTTTCATGATCAATATTTTGATATGCAGCACTGCACATACTTGGTAAGAAAAAAACACATCAGCTTCCATCATCTCAAGATTCGATGGGGGATTTGAGGAGTCTTTGGATGTATTAGAGTGTGTCTGGGGAATGAGAGCCCAAATCAGGTTTACCTGGAACTCAAAAGCACCCCACCGGCTTATTCAGTGTTCAGAGTTTATTTTGATATGAAGATTGAAGGCTCAAAATACCCTTATGAGACTTCAGCTGGGTCTACATAAACAACTTTGTTATTACCAAAGTCATGAGGAGGGAAAAAGAACCCAACTTAGATGTGGATTGCTCCTGGAGGATAACGTTATTATTTTTCGGCCACTGCAAATTTATTCCTAGCAATCAGGTATTTGACAAAGGGCAAATTTGCATAGCTACCATAGGAGAGTAAATCTGATCATATAAATGTAAATAAGGAAAGATTTAAGTGTGTTTTCAAATAAAAATAAGCTGAAAACTGCATATGCGTGGGCATGTGTGTGGGTGAGACAGACATAGTAAGGGGTGAAAGAAAGACAGAGTGTGAGAAACATGAAGAGCTGGAGGGCACTGTAACTGTGAATCTGACAGCAGACTTAATTATCATTTTCCCACTTTCTCATATAGCAAAACAAGACACTACACCCTAACACAGGGGGCAGCAGAGATTTACAGTTTTTTTCAATTGCTTACACACTAAAATGTAAACTTTCCCACAATTAGCAAAACCTTACTGTGGCGAGGGGGGCGTGGGAAGGCGAAAGGCTGCAGCGGGAGAAAGGGTTTGGAGACGAGCGGTGATAAGGAGGTCAAGTGAATAATGATTAACACCTGTTTGCAATTCCAGTGATTGGCGGAGAGACGAGAGATAAGCGCCCGCCGACCTGGGAGAAGGGAGAGAGAGAGTCGGAGCAGAGTGTGCGTTGTGTGACAGACCAGACTGTGGAGGCAGAGAGCCGAGCAGCGCTTATTGTTTATTTTATTTTGATTGTGGCGACCAATAAAGAGGTCTACCCGCCACCCTTGACTTCCTCGTCCTCCTTCCGACTCACGAACTGTATTACACTTACACTCAAGGAGCAAAACACCAGCCTAGATTTGCACAACTGTAAGCACATTGTCAGCTTCTCACTTTTTGCAAAACATTACACACAGTGATTTGCAAAACACTAAACACACTTGTATGCATTTGACACAGAAATTTATCATGATGTCATTTCCTTGCAATTTCAAAGCAAAGGCTTTTAAATGAACACACCCATGAACCAATTGGTTGAACACAGCCACCAGGTGTGCACACACACTGGTGCTTAATTGTAGACACACCAATCAGGTTTAAGCACTATAAGAAGGCAACAGGTAAGTTCAATCCAGTTCGGTTCTCGTCCGCCTCGATTCAACGGGGCCCCCCACTCTAGTGGGTCCCGAGCAGGCTCTGGTATTAGAACAAGAAGTAGTTACTCTCTTAAGGAAGGAGGCCATCGAGGTGGTCCCTCCGCACGAGATAGACTCCGGGTTCTACAGCCGTTACTTCATTGTTCTGAAGAAGGATGGGGGGTTGCGTCCCATTTTAGATCTGTGCCTATTGAACAGCTCAGTCATGCGACTGAAGTTCAGCACACTCGCACTCAAACAGGTAGTGTCTCAGACCAAGTCCGAGGACTGATGTGTCACGATCAATCTAAAAGATGCACATATCTCCATCCTTCCTCATCATAGGAAGTTCATGAGGTTTGCTTTTGGGGGCAAAAGCCTACCAATACTGGTTCTTCCTTAGGCCTTGCACTCTCACCACACACTTTCACGACTCAACCACATCGACGATTGGTTGATATTAGTTCAGTCTGAGCAGATGGCGGTTCGACATCGAGATGTCGTTCTCGCTCACACGAAAGAGCTGGAGTTAAGACTTAACGCCAAGAAAAGTGTGCTTTCTCCAGTACAGAGAACCACTTATCTGGGCGTGGTGTGGGATTCGACCACGATGCAGGCATGTCTGTCTCCTGCTCGCATCGAGTCTATCCTCCCTGCAGTCAAGCGAGTGAGAGAAGCATTTTCAGAGATTGCTGGGTCTGATGGTAGCTGCGTCCAGGCTGAGGCCCGGGGAATGGATGCTTCACCCCGAGGTGGTGAAGCAGATATGGAGAGTGTTTGGCCAGGCTCAGGTAGACCTGTTGCGACTCATATGACATCGCACAAGTCCCCTTTGGTTCTCTCTTACTCATCCACCTCCACTGGGGCTGGATGCCATGGTACAGACTTGGCCGAGGCTACGTCTGTACGCCTTTCCTCTGATTGTTCTGCTCCCGGGAGTTCTGGAGAGAGTGACGGGACGGGGCCCGTCTGTTGTTAGTAGCCCCGTTCTGGCCGAGCCGAGTATGGTTCTCGGGCCTGATTTCTCTCCTCGACGGCGCTCTATGGGAGATCCCCGTCAGGAGAGATCTCCTCTCACAGGCGGAGGGCGCGCCCTCGCCCGGAGCTGTGGAAGCTGTGGGTGTGGCCTCTGAGGAGGCACAACTTATAACTTCCGGTCTCTCAACCGAGGTTGTTAAGACTATCCTCCATCCAGAGCGCCCTCTATGAGGAACTGTATTTCTGCGGAGACCGCCAGCCCGACCCAGCTAACTGCCCGTTTGGTACAGTTCTGGAGTTCCTGCAGGCCTGTTTATCCGCAGGGTTGACACACTCCACCCTAGAGGTCTTCGTGGCGGCCATTGCGGCCTACTACGCCCCTCTCGGTGGCCATTCAGTGGGAAGACACCCTCTTCTTACACGTTTCCTCCGCGGTGCGCTGAGGCCGAGCAGCAAACCAAAGGGACCAGATGCAATGCATTGTCGTCTGGGACAATGTAGCTTTCCATCATTCTGCTCTGGTCCAACACTGGTTTCATCAACACCCACAATTTACAGTTCAATACCTTCCACCATACTCCCCCTTCCTAAACCCCATCGAGGAGTTCTTCTCAGCATGGCGGTGGAAGGTTTATGATCTCCGGCCCTATGTCCAGATGGCCCTCATTCAAGCTATGGAGGAAGCATGTGATCAAATTGAAGCAGCATCCATGCAAGGGTGGATTCGTCACTCCGAAAGATTCTTCCCACGTTGCCTTGCAAATTAAAATATAGCCTGTGATGTTGACGAGGCCCTGTGGCCAGATCCAGCTAGATGTTTAGGTTTTTATTTATTTTTTTATTCGGTACTGAACTGGATATGTAATTTATGTTACAGTATTACTGTAAGCTTACAGCACAATGGTTCGTTCAGTAATACTGTATAAAAAAACTGGAAAATGTTTTGTTATGAATGTTTTGTTGAAATGTTCAGTATTGACTGACTTCAGTACATGCAAAGTAATCAATATTTTCATTAGTCTGCACAACTGGTGTCATGTGGTGTTGGTGAATTTATTTTTACACTTTCTCTGTGTAAATGCTAAAAGTGTTTTAGGTTGAGCACAGGAGTGTTTAACTGATTCAAACAGAATCAGACCATATGATGGCTGTGTTTATGTTATGACAACAAAATAAGGTTTTTATAAGACATTGAATAGTTTTGACAAAAGTGTTCCATTTTGCAAATTATCTGAGGTGTTGTGCTACTTTGGTGTAGTGTTGTGCTAATTGTGTGAAGGGGTTTGAAAAACCGGGCCCTGTTTTCAAAATTGTGCTTAAGCAATTGAAAAAAACTGTAATAACATGCTTGTCCATATGGTAGAGTGACATTATGGCTGTAAAGGGACTATATGTAGAATTAAAAAACTCTTGATATAAGTGACAATTGGTGGCCGCTATTTGAACTACAGCCAGCGACTTATTGCCCGTGCTCACACATGTGCACGGGTAACGTAGAAGAGAATGAACACAATTCAAGTGCGCTATATATTATACTCAGGGCAAAGTTTTTCTTCCTTTCTTTGTTTAGTAAAAAGAAGTTAGAAATACCTTTGCAGCGATTTACTATTAATGAGCATTCAGATGCCATTCATGCTGCTGAGAGCGGCGTTTAGATGAATATATGTGCTGCACGCTTTCCTCTCAATAACAAAACAAACAAAACAAAAGTGACAGCGATGAGAAAACAGCAGTTAAGAAAACATCAGATCATAGAGATATGGATATGCACCAGCTGCGCAGTTCACCAGCTTTATGTCCACAGGTGAGGTTATTGAAATTGCACTGTTATGATAGTTTGATTATAAAGCATAATAGACTATATAGATCTGGCTATGTGAGACTTTATTTTGAATTAATTCCCTTTTCTTTGCATGACACATTGGCATTAGAATGGCTCTTTTGGTATAATCCTGAACACGTAAGCAGGGGTGCCACTGGCCCCCTGGACAGCATTTTTACTTGGGCCTCTGCTTTCCAGGTGGGTGGGGGTGGTCCCCCTCGGTAGAAATCGTGTTCGCGTTCCGGTGCGGGGATCCCCCTCATTAGAAAACACGATTGTGGTCCAGGGGGTGTTCCCCTTTGGCGTTCCTCTCGGTAAATCTCGTTCCGAGGGGTCCCCCTTGGAAGAAATCGTCATCGCGTTCCCCTCAGTAGAAATCGCGTTTCCCCCTCGGGGGCCCCTGTCCGTTTTTGGGCCCTTAGAATCGTGCTAACCCCCCTTACAGCGCCCCTGCACGTAAGCATTCATTTCATGTGAGAGCTTCTCGGGAGCGCGCATAAATGTCACATCCTTATAATTTCCCAGCAAAAATGTCCCAAGTCCTTTACATAAAAATCAGTCTACACTCCAGGCTTTAATAGACAACCTAGGAGGTCGGGGAAGGTCTCGGTTTTTTAAGTTTTGTTATAAGCTGTTCACACAACGGCAATAAAAAAAGTGATTGTCACATGAACATTCTTACATATAGCCCATATAAGAAGCATTTAACAGTGTAATAACACTTTGTAATATATTCTACAGTTGAAATAAAGAAACAAAAGTTCAGTACTCCCACTACCACATTAAGCCACTAATGCGAATGTAAACCTGTCTGGGGCATTTAATAACTGATTTAACTGTTATACACATGCCTTTCACTCTTGCTGAGTCTACAGAAACATTTAATGACAATTATTAAAACGAGTAGATTAACCATTGCAAGCATGTTTATTTTTGCTTATGTGACTCATTCAATAATTTGCAAGTGATTAAAACACTCAGGTATGGATTACCAACTTGTAATCACATTATATTAACACACACACACACACACACACACACACACACACACACTCATAACAAATCTAAAGAGCCTTGGGTGTCTCTCAAAATGCCCTCAAATCAGAGGTCACAAGAAGGAATTTCACCCATAAAGGAAGGAAAGCACTGTCACTACTGTTAACCAGGCCATAGTGGCCAAACATGATACAACACCAGTAGCCTGGGTCTCACCAAACATGTCTTCACAATTTCCACCACCGTGACACCTTGTATTAACTTCAATATTGTTACGGAGAGTGCTTCTGTTACTCTCTCTTCGGGCCACCAGAGGGCTCCATCACCAGAGTACTAGTTTACTCCCCGCACTACATTTCCCATCAGCCCTGTACCTGTCACTGATCATTCTCCCACACCTGTTCCCCATTACTTTAGACTATTTAATGAGCTCTTTCACCCAGATTCTCTGCGAAGTCTTGTTTTGCCTTGGTGAACATTTCTGAGCATTATTCCGGTTTCATTGGGCTGCCTTCTGTTATTACCTCTTCCTGCCTTTTGTCTCTTGTTGATTTGCTGCCTGCCCCTTGGACTTGTGCTCTGTTTACTGGACTCTCGACATTGGATTGCCGCCTGCCCTGACCTAAGACTGTCTCAGTTTCTGAATGATATCTGCCTGCCCCGATCTCAGGTCTGTCTATGATCACCATTCTGTCTGCCCTACGATACTGCCTAATCTGTGTCTTGACCTCTGCTTGTTTGATTAAGTTTCAAATAAAACTGCAAATGGATCCCAGCCGTGTTGATGAATCATTACAAATAGTAACAAAGGGACTGGTAGGTTTGCAGCAGTTTCATTAATCTACGGGTACATCTAAAAAAATTAGAATATCATGAAAAAGGTCAATATTTTTTGTCACTCATTTCAGAAAGTGAAACCCATATATTATATTGATTCTTTACACATAGCGTGAAATATTTCAAGCCGTTATTTCTTGAAATTTTGATGATTATGGCTTACAGATAATGAAAACCCAAAATTCAGTGTCTCAGAAAATTAGAATATTACATAAGATCAATAAAAAAAAGGATATTTTAAACAGAAAAAGTATGTTAATTTCTATGCACTCAATACTTGGTTGGGCCTCCTTTTGCATGAATTACTGCATCAATGCGGCGTGGCATGGAGGCAATCAGCCTGTGGCACTGCTCAGGTGTAATGGAAGCCCAGGTTGCTTTGATAGCGGCCTTCAGGTCATCTGCATTGTTGGG